>NC_045543.1:9201974-9374474 GCF_009769535.1 Thamnophis elegans | reverse complement strand
TGAATGCGTGTGAATGACTCTGCCAATCAGAATCAATGCCACCCATTCATCTGTTCTAACTCCATGGTGATGACAATGAGCTTGAAACCCGGCTTTGTTGTCATCAGCTGTGCCGGAGTTGGTTGGATCAAATGTGTGGGGACATTTAAATCTTCAGCACAGAAGCAACACACAGGATATCTTATTCACCGCTCAAAGAAAAAAAAATGGAGGGAAGAGAGGTGCCTTAATCAGCCCTTTACATAAATAATGTAGGATGGGTTCCCTGGGTGAAGGCCTCCATTATTTTTCCTAGGGTTGTTTTCTTGTTTGTTTTGAGTCTGGCTTGTTTGCATACATGAGAATGACAGCAACAGAGGCACTGTGCTTTTTATATATCTCTATCCTTTCCTCAGAGGTTCTGTTCCAAAGCAAATTTCCCCGGGTGCATTATTGATATAATTGCTGCTGGGATACTTTCACTGGGATAGCCTCTCTCCCCACTCCTTTCTGTCTCCCTCCCTCCCTCCCTTTCTCTCTCTCTCTCTCCCTCCCTCCTTCCCTCTCCCCCTCTCCCCCTCTCCCTTTCCCCCTCTCTCCCTCTCTCTCTCTCTCTCTCCTGTCTCTTTTACAGAGCTCTTCATCCAGATGTCAAAAGTCTGACTTGTTTTGAAAGCCGCTGCATTTGTGCTACTCGGCCTGCATCCTTGGCTTAGTGGAAATGTGATTTAAAGAAAAGAAAAGAAATGTATCTATTTCTTCATCCTTTCACTAAATTGCCCAGGTCTCTGTAGACACGGCCACTATTCTTCTTTTGCTAAAAGATATTGTCCCACAATTGCAAAGAAACAACATTGATGGTGTAATTAGGAGAAATTCGCTGGTGTAGCTCCTTACGTGGTCTTAGCACAAATTATTACTGGAGTGTCGGCTGCAATAGAAGTAATGCCAAGAGCATTATATCAAATTAGTATGACAAATGATGGAGATCCTAACTCTGTTTTGAGTTACTTAAAGGCTTGTGCTTTGGTGGCCACCTCTGCAACCAATATGAAAGCCAACAAGAACCACATTGTCACGTTTAGCAGTGAAAACGAAATGACGAAATGGTTATAAGATGAAACTGTAATGAGGAAATGCTAGAAACCATATTTTAAGGATGATAATATGAATACTTCCACATGGGATCACCTGTCCCCTGGAATGATTTCCATTCCCCCAAAAGTTTGATTGTCCTTGACCCTATTGGCATTTTAGGTAAAGGCAAAGGTTCTCCTCACACAAATGTGCCATTCGTTTCCGGCTCTAGGGGGCGCTGCTCATCTCCGTTTCAAAGCCGAAGAGCTAGCGCTGTCCGAAGACGTCTCCATGGTCATGTGACCAGCATGACTAAATGCCGAAGGCACATGGAATGCAGTTACCTTCCCACCAAAGGTGGTTCCTATTTTTCTACTTGCACTTTTTACGTGTTTTCAAATTGGCAGAAGCTGGGACAAGTAACGGGAGCAAACTCCATTACGCGGTGCTAGGGATTCGAACTGCCAAACTGCTAACCTTTCTGATTGACAAGCTCAATGTCTTAGCCACTGAGCCATTGCATCTCTTTTTAATGTCCCTTAGTAAAATTGCCATTTTAATCATCCCGGCCTGAATCCTGGCCTGAATTTACCTGAGAGACGGTAAAATGTAGTTTGAAGGCCAGATTATATCTCTGATTTTAATCTTTTATTATTACAGGAATCCTTCTGTTAAGTGGATTAAGAACAGAGAGCCGAGGTGGCGCAGTGGTTAGAGTGCAGTACTGCAGCCACTTCAGCTGACTGTTAGCTGCAGTTTGGCGGTTCAAATCTCACCGGCTCAGGGTTGACTCAGCCTTCCATCCTTCCGAGGTGGGTAAAATGAGGACCCGGATTGTTGTTGGGGGCGATATGCTGACTCTGTAAACCGCTTAGAGAGGGCTGAAAGCCCTATG
The DNA here is from genome assembly GCF_009769535.1 of Thamnophis elegans. Classification (NCBI taxonomy): domain Eukaryota; kingdom Metazoa; phylum Chordata; class Lepidosauria; order Squamata; family Natricidae; genus Thamnophis; species Thamnophis elegans. Next base: position 9,372,523 of record NC_045543.1, on the reverse strand, counting down.
AAGCGGTATATAAGTCTAACTGCTATTGCTAACATCTGGTTTATGGACAATCTATACCTACAAATAGGCTGCCTTATTACTAAAAACAGTGGATGGCATTGTCCTTCCTTGAGCAGATGAACCACTGAAGCCACACAATGTTTTTATGAATCACTGAAGCTGAATGTTTGTAATATTCGGCTGGTATTCAGTGGTTTCAGTGGCTCATGCAAACATTACACAACTTTAGTGGTTCATCGGCTCAAGGAATGAAAATGTTGACCACCATTTTTGGGGAAAGGCAATCATAAGTACAAGTTCTGAGTTACATACAAATTTGAGTTAAGCACAGATTTAGAAATTGAGTTTCTTAACCCAGAGATTGCCTCAGTGGTGGGTTTCAAAAATTGTTCGAACCTACTCTGTGGGTGTGGCCTCCTTTGTGGGAGTGGCTTGCCACCCATGTGACCGGATGGGAGTGGCTTGCTGCCCATGTGACCGGATATGAAGATGCCGACGACACTTGTCAGAACCACCTTAAATTACCTCACACACAGCACTGGCATGCATAAGAATATGATGTAAACTTGTTTTTTAAAAGTCATCTTTGGTTTGCGTTAAAACAACTTCAACACACGCAATGTTCTGATTGCACCACAAACGCAGTCGTCATCCTTACCTTTCACAGAGGCACTGAGTTTTATAAATAGGAGCATGATAGTGTAGAATAATCATATCCAAGGACCAGTGGTGGGTTTCAAAAATTTTTGGAACCTCTTCTGTAGGTGTGGCCTGCTTTCCGGGTCCACTGGTGGAACCTCTTCTAACCGGTTCGGTAGATTTGATGAACCAGTTCTACCGAATAGGTGTGAACTGGTAGGAACCCACCTCTGGATTGCTTGTATTTTTGTTGCTGTATGATCATTGTTTTGTTGTGGTTTGAAGTGGGCAGTAAGTATGCAGACCAGATTTTTGCCCTTTAGCAAGTCACTGAGGAGTAAATGAATGGGGAAAGGTTTATTGAACATGTATTGCTTTAGAGAAAGGAAATAACAAAGTGAAATGACTTGAATTATGGAATGCTTTGCATTATTACAGAGTTGAGGTTAGATTGCCGAATGCCCTAAGAGCAGTAATGTGATAGAAGTAAAGAATATGCAGAAAACATGGAACATTTTGCAAATTGCTGAATGCTGAGGAGGGAAGTAAGACAGAGTGTGTGGTGTCCCTATTACTGTTTGGTGTATTTATGGATAACTATAAAAAATGCTTGTGATGGAATCAGTTATTTATGAATGTTGCTATGTCCTGAGATCATGTGATGTGACCTTTTGTGACCTTCTGACAAGCAAAGTCAATTTGGAAGCCAGATTGCCTTTACACCTGTGTTAGTAATTTAACAACTTCAACGATTCACTTAACAACTATAGCAAGAAAGATCATAATATGGGGGGGAAACTTACTCAACAACTGTTCTGCCTAGTAATGGACATGTTTGGCTCAATGGAACTACGTGTATTCTGTGCATTCAATACACAGGATTTTAAGAGAAAGACCGCATTGCCTATGTGACATTCTGTATTTGAAAATATTGTCTTTAGAGCTGAATTCAAAGTTTGGTCACTTGTAAGTTGATGTTTTAAAATGATTATCTCCACACAAGAGGAAAAGCTACTAATCCAGATCCCTTCTTTTGGATTCTTGGAAACTAATGGATTCCTGAATACTCTGGGAAACTTCTAGATTCTTGAATGGGAATTCTGTTGTGGTCTTGAGCTCAAAGGCAACGGAAGAGAACAACACACTTCTCCCCAATTGGGTTCCCCAAGACTTGAGAGGATGAAAGCCCCAGTGGGTTTTTGCATACAATACCTTGAATCATAAGAGATGGGGGAGATGATGTAGGAAAAGGCCAAGCAGAGCTGGGAGGGCTGAGTTAAGCACATCATTAGCTTAGGGTCATTGCATTCCCACAAGCAAGTCCAACCCCTCCTGTATTCTGTTAGCCGTTATCTGATGCCAATTTAGTATTGAAATTTAATTGACCAGATTCTTGTTTATAGGCTTGAATAAAACCTATAGGCTTGGCTAAAACATATGAAGACTGGTTACAGGAACTGGGCATGGCTAGTCTAGTGAAGAGGAGGAACAGGGGTGACATGATAGCAGTCTTCCAATATTTGAGAGGCTGCCACAAAGAATAGGGGTTTAACCTATTTTCCAAAGCATCTGAAAGCAGGGCAAGAAGCCCTGGATGGAAACTGATCAACCTAGAAATCAGGAGAAATTTTCTGACAGTGAGAACAATCAACCAATGGAACAGAAGTTGCCTTTGGAAGTTGTGGGTTCCCCATCACTGGGAGCTTTCAAAAAGAGACTGGGCAGCCACTTGTCTGAAATGATACAGGGGCTCCTGCTTGAGTAGGGGGTTGGACTCAATGACCTCCAAGATCCCTTTCAACTGTTATTCTGTAATTTCTACTATTTAAATCTCCTTTACTGCCGTGACCCGTCAAAACCGCGCTCGACTAAGCCGCGCCCAACTAAACCGCGTCGCTGACGTCATCAACAGGGTTAGGGTTAAGGGTTAGGGTTAGGGTTAGGGTTAGGTTAAGGGTTAGGATTAGGTTTAGGGTTAGGTTAAGGGTTAGGTTTAGGGTTAGGTTTAGGATTAGGTTTAGGGGGTTAGATTTAGGGGTTAATTTTAGGTTTAGCGTTTACAGCGTGCTTCTGTCTCCGCGCTGTTGTCGCGCTGTTGATGACATCAGCTACGCGGTTTTGTTGAGCGCGGTTTAGTCGAACGCGGTTTTGTGGTGGAACCCTTTGCTGCAACCTTATAAATGATCCTGATTCATTGCACCTGACTGAAGGGGCAAATGACACAGATATGATGTCATTGTATAAATGCTGCTGCAACTCAGATTTGCATGAGATTTTGGCAACAATTGTTGTTCATGTGTTGTTGCTGTAGTTTATTGCAGATGACATTGGGCTGAGTTCTTATGATATAGGACTCCTTTTGAGGAAGATGCATATTGCACTTCATAGTATGGTGATGAAAGCAGACAAAAAAAAATTGACGACTTCATCAGATCCTCAAAGGACCAAAAGTTAATGATCAAGCTAATTCACGTGGAAGAAGCAAACAATGGGTCATATGCAGTGATGGGTTGCGGATTCAGTTCCTATCGGTATGGTTGGAAACGGGCTTGCTGGCGTCCACGTGGATGTGCACAGCGCATGCATGCATCTTGGTGCTTCTGTGAGTCTCCGCGATGCTCCAGATGCTCAGTGGAGCATCGCACAGGTGCTGTACATGCTGTACACATGCACAGAAGTGCTGAAGACGATAAGAAGCGACGGTGGGTGGGCCCTCCGGAGCATCTTACCGGAACGGTATCCGGTCCTCTGGGCTGGCTCCGGTACGCTCCTACTGGGGCGTACTGCCTGCAACCCACCGCTGATCATATGACACTTTAGTTTCACAGTCAGCATTTGATAGTTGACAGTGATAACAATAAGTCAGCTCACAAACACATAAATGCAAATTGACTAGATTTAGTGGCATATTATTTTGCACAACTGACCACAAAGTCAATCAGATTGTGTTAATCAGATTTAATTAAGAGTATCTATCCTAATGTAATTATTATTTATAATTTCATGAGTAGGTTTGGTGGGCATCCAATACCATTTACAAGCAGAGGAATTTTTAGTCATTAGTCATTTAGTCATTTTAGTTAGCTTAAACATCTAAATTAGGTTGGATTGGATTGGATTGGATTGGATTTATTCGACCTGTATGCCGCCCTATTCCCAAAGGGACTCAGGGCGGCTGAACAAAAGCCAAGGGGAGGGGAAAAAATACAAAAAAGGCAAAAAACAAGAGAACAATACAACAATTTAAAAATCACAACAAGCACAACCAATTCGAGTAGGGGTGGAACTCAACAGCCCCAGGCCTGCTGGGACAGCCAGGTCTTAACGGCTATACGGAAAGCCTGAAGGGTGGCGAGGGTCCGAATCTCCACGGGGAGATCGTTCCAGAGGGCCGGAGCAGCCACAGAGAAGGCCCTCCTCCGGGTGGTCGACAGCCGGCATTGGCCGGTAGATGGAATTCGGAGGAGGCCTAATCTGTGGGATCTAATGGGTCTATGGGAGGTAATTGGCAGGTTGGAATTAAAATCAATGTTACAATCCTTGTTATCAATTGTTGACTCTGCTGAAATTTAACTGAAGAGAATTTTGTACTTTTCCTTTAAAAATATTGTGTGCCTATGTCTATGGAGATTCTCATCATTCCAAGAGGCAACTGGACTTTCTGGTTTTTCTTTGAAGATGTTTCGCTTCTCATCCAAGAAGCTTCTTCAGCTCTTTGTGCATATGTGTTGCATTTACACTTTTGCATAATTTACAGTTGGAACGTGCCTCTGTTTTTATATTAAGCTTGATGGCATAACAGAGTGGACAAGAATTCAGTCCAAAAATCTACACTTTTATATTTTTGATTTTACAGTTGAGATTATTGGGAAAGATGTATTAAACTTGGATATCTAAAATGATATTAGTTGATGGTATTAATCTTAGCAATCTCATAAATATGGATTATTTTTTTCCCATGTGCATGTAGAATAGAAAAAAATGCCAATTGTTTTTTTCCCCAAGTAATTTGGACTCAGTGTGTCAATCCATCAAAGACGGTCTGTGGATCCAATGTCTTCCCTTGCATTCATAATCACCAAAGTGGATTAGCGGAGTGGATTGCTTTATGAAGACATAAAATTTTTTAATGTAGTAGTAACAAGGAAACAGTTGACAAGATATTTATGAGAATGGTTATTTTTAACAGAACAATGAAAACTTTGTAACATTAGCCCTTAATAACACTCTAGTGTTGAAAGAAACACTTGACAATATCTAACAAGCCTGAATGGACAAATAGCTACAGTTTCCACAAATTAAATATATATTCTTTGTTGATAATTTGTTGAAGTTGGGTCCACTAGCTATTCTCATCAAAGATAAAAATGATGGTGATCATAACACATAACCATGATGGGGGGAAATATTCCCTAACTCACAGTGTTTCTGCTAAATATAGAATAGAATTCTTTATTGGCCAAGTGTGATTAGACACACAAGAAATTTGTCTTTGGTGCATATGCACTCAGTGAACATAAAAATAAGAATCATAAGGTACAACACTTAATGATAGCCATAGGGTACAAACAAGCAATCCAATCATTCTAGGAAACAATCAATATAAATTGTAAGGATCAGAGGTGGGTTTCTACAGTTCGCACCTATTCGGTAGAACCGGTTCGTCAAATCTACCGAACCGGTTAGAAGAGGTTCCATCAGTGGACTCAGAAAGCAGGCCACACCTACAGAAGAGGTTCCAAAAATTTTTGAAACCCACCACTGGTCCTTGGATATGATTATTCTACACTATCATGCTCCTATTTATAAAACTCAGAGCCTCTGTGAAAGGTAAGGGTGACTACTGCGTTTGTGGTGCAATCAGAACATTGCGTGTGTTGAAGTTGTTTTAACGCAAACCAAAGATGCTTTTTTAAAAACAAGTTTACATCACATTCTTATGCATGCCAGTGCTGTGTGTGAGGTAATTTAAGGTGGTTCTGACAAGTGTCATCGGCATCTTCATATCCGGTCACATGGGCGGCAAGCCACTCCCATCCGGTCACGTGGGCAGCAAGCCACTCCCACAAAGGAGGCCACACCCACAGAGTAGGTTCGAACAATTTTTGAAACCCACCACTGGTAAGGATACAAGCAACAAAGTTACAGTCATACAGTAATAAGTGGGAGGAGATGGATGATAGGAACAATGAGAAGATTAATAGTGATGAAGACTTAGTGAATAGTTTGAGGGAATTATTTGTTTAGCAGAGTGATGGCGTTTGGGGAAAAACTGTTCTTGTGTCTAGTTGTTCTGGTGTGCAGTGCCCTATAGGTCATTTTGAGGGTAGAAGTTGAAACAATTTATGTCCAGGATGAGAGGGGTCCGTAAAGATTTTCGCAACCCTCTGTTTGATGCTTGCAGTATATGGATCCACAATGGAAGGCAGGTTGTTAGTAATTGTTTTTTCTGCATATAAGAGATCCCAAACCAGTATTCCATCCCTTAGTAGTCTAATCTCACGATGAGTGCTAATAATAACTCAATTCTCAATCTGTGTAAAAGAATGTGAGTGAATGCATTAAAATATGATTTATTTAACGGATCCCTTACGCCTTGCCTGCTGTCAGCTCTGGATTGCTTATCCAATGATGCCTTTCTTATCTATAGAGAAATTATGTCCCATATAATCTGCAAATTCTGTTGACAGTGACATGTTTGAGAGCCCACTCAGATTCAAGGAAACTGCCATTGTAACTTGGAACAGAATCATGCTTTAGGCATTTTAGGCACACGTACTCACAGAAAAAAAACCGCGGTGCCTAATGTAGCTCTCAACCACAATATAAATCAATCTACCGGCTCTCAAATTTAATCAGGTCAAATCACTTCCTTTTATTCTATCCAAGACCACAAATGCCCTTTCCCAATAAATTATGACAAAAATAAGTGATTGATGCACCCCGGCCTGAAAAATATAGATGATTTTTAAAAAAAAAGAAATTCCAAGAACCTGTCAGCGATGGTGGGAGTTCCCTTTCCATATTGGATTTATTTATGAAAGACTGTAAGAAGAAATACCCCAAACCTGATGCTTGCCTTTGAGGTGGATTTGAGAGGTTTCCTTGCAGTTAACACAACCATTCCAACCAGCAGTGGGTTTCAAAAATTGTTCGAACCTACTCTGTGGGTGTGGCCTCCTTTGTGGGAGTGGCTTGCCACCCATGTGACCGGATGGGAGTGGCTTGCTGCCCATGTGACCGGATATGAAGATGCTGACGACACTTGTCAAAACCACCTTAAATTACCTCACACACAGCACTGGAATGCATAAGAATATGATGTAAACTTGTTTTTTAAAAGGCATCTTTGGTTTGCGTTAAAACAACTTCAACACACGCAATGTTCTGATTGCACCACAAACGCAGTAGTCATCCTTACCTTTCACAGAGGCACTGAGTTTTATAAATAGGAGCATGATAGTGTAGAATAATCATATCCAAGGACCAGTGGTGGGTTTCAAAAAAGTTTGGAACCTCTTCTGTAGGTGTGGCCTGCTTTCCGGGTCCACTAGTGGAACCTCTTTTAACCGGTTCGGTAGATTTGACGAACCGGTTCTACCGAATAGGTGCGAACTGGTAGGAACCCACCTCTGATTCCAACCCAGAGAAAGAGGAATGGCTAATCCCCACTCCAGAAAGTGGCTACCTGTCAGTCCTTCAAGGTAAGCCAGGACAGGAAACAGACTTTACAAGAAATATTGGAATTCTTCTTTATTGCTATAGCTATAACAGTGGCAGCAGAATCTTGACAGCCTGACAATGTTTTCCTTTCTCTTGCTCTTATATCAAAGAGAGTCAAGGCAGGGTCACTTCAAGTTTCGTTTCTCACACTTTCTTCCCTTCTCAGACTTAATTCATATTTTGCTCAGGGAGACCGCTTTCCTTCTCCAAGGTCCTTTCTATGTAGCAATAGCAATAGCAGTTAGACTTATATACCGCTTCACAAGGCTTTCAGCCCTCTCTAAGCGGTTTACAGAGTCAGCATATCGCCCCCAACAACAATCCGGGTCCTCATTTTACCCACCTCGGAAGGATGGAAGGCTGAGTCAACGCTGAGCCGGTGAGATTTGAACAGCCGAACTGCTGAACTGCAGTCAGCTGAAGTAGCCTGCAGTGCTGCATTTAACCACTGCGCCACCTCGGCTCTATGCACTATCCTGCTTAAGAAATACAGAGCAGAAGGGGGCAGATTGGCCAGGGGTAATATACACTTACCTTCCCTACCGGTTCACAAATGTGAGCGCGCCCATCCAAATACTTCTGTGCATGTGTTTTTTGGGGGGAAAGGACCTAAATGGCATGCCATAGAGCCAGGCACAAGTGGGTGGAGCCACCCGCGACTTCTGCTACCTTTTCGGGTGATCTGGTCCGAACCGGTAGAATACCACCTCTGAGATTGACGCCTGAAAAAAGAATCACAACCCTAATCCTAATCCTAACCCTAGCAACATTGCCGCCAGCCTGGAAAATTGGGAGGCACTCAGCAAACTGTCTTTTAGGGCAGAAGTGGCTGAGAAACCTGTTCTGACCCCCTCCTCTGTCCAGTAATGACTGCTGAAACAAGCTTAACTGGAATGTACTTTAATAGCAAGAAACCAAAACCTGAAAGCCAAGCATAACAAACAGATAAGGACCTTGGCAGCAACTCAGACAAACTCAGGCAGCAATAAACACAGATAAGGCTTGGCAGCAATCCAGCCTGCTCAAGCTTCTAAAAATGTTCTCCAACATTCGATCCTGCGTTGACTTCTGCAAAGAGGGGCGTGTGCACAAGCATTCCTTTTATAGTCTGGAGAGGAGCCTAATGACCACCAGCTGAGCGCGATTACCTCCTGTAATTGTGTGATTGTTCCTTACGCCTATCAGCTCTTCGGTGCCAGGCATCCAGGAACAACTCACTGCTGACATCCAGCTCACTCTCCCTTGTCTCGTCCCCACTGGTCCAAGGCTCAGGTGCCTCCTGCACCCTGCTCGGAGTCGGAAACCTGTCCAGGGTCCTCCACATGCTCCAGAGCCGACTCTGAGAGCCCCTCGCTGTCGGAGTCTGGTGGCAGCTCCAACGGCTCCTGCTGGGCCACAATAGAAACCCTAACTGGAAGTGGCAAATTCTTCCTGGAGGCAATGGGTTGGTTACTCTTCTTGTGGCCTGCTCATTGTTCAGGTCTGCAATCAATCTTTCTCCCTCCCTCTCTTCCTCCTCCAACTCCCGTGAAGGTTTAGCATCTCCTTCATGTAGTTCCCAGCATCCTGGTGTTTATGTGTATATAGTTTGAACCTCATGTGCAATTCAGGTATTGCTCAACTTACAACCACAATCGAGTCCAACGTTTCTGATGCTAAGTGAGACATTTGTTAATTTGAATTTTGTTCCATTTTATGACATTTCTGGCCACAGTTGTTAAGTGAATCACTTCAGTTGTTAAGCTAGTAACATGGTTGTTAAGTGAATCTGGATTCCCCTTTGAGTTTGCTTATCAAAAGGTTGCAAAAGAGGATCACCTGAACTTGGGACACGGGAATGGTCATAAGTATGAACCAGTTGCCAAGCATCTGAATTTTGATCACAGGATCATAGGAATGCTTCAAAGGTCGCAAATATGAAAAATGGTCATAAGTCGTGTTATCAGTGCCATTGTAACTTTGAACTGTCACTGAATGAACTGTTGTAAATTGAGGATTACGTGTGAAATTCAAGGATCTCCATTGTATTTAAAAATGTTTCTTTCCTTTGATCTTCACAACAGAGTCAAGTCTTTATAGGTGTTTTACTTTACTTTGTTTTCTGAATAACACGAAGGCAGCAATTTGCAACATTTCTATTAAAAATTGATCCTATTGAGTTCATTAGCAATTCTCCCAGGTAAGGGGGCTATATTTTACCTCTAAGGCAGTGTTTCTCAACCTTGGCAACTTGAAGATGTCCGGATTTCAACTCCCAGAATTCCCCAGCCAGCATTCGCTGGCTGGGGAATTCTGGGAGTTGAAGTCCGGACATCTTCAAGTTGCCAAGGTTGAGAAACACTGCTCTAAGATATATCCTATGGAAATGATCTCCAGATATGTTGAACTGTCACCTACAATCAGGTGCAGTGAATAACAGGTTGGGGCAAACTGCCGGGGCTAGCTGATAACTCTGTTATAACACTTCTGCTAACATTGGCTGAGGGAAGTAGTTAAGAAAAGACTCTTTCATAAGGTACAATAGGTTCACATAGCAGTTCATGTTTGAAGTGCTCATATAAAAATTGGATACAACTTGAGCTCCCATGTTTTGATTACCATCTGCAAGACAGCCTGAAACAAAGTTAAAAATCATAATTTTCATGCTTACCGCTTAAAAGGGGCGGGGGGGAAATCATTAAAGAAATGGTTGGATACTAATCACACTAAATACATTTGCTATAATGAACCAGTTGGTTAACAACTGGGGCGGCCTTTTTACATTAAGCACGTAGACTTAATAAAATAATTTAATACTCAACTGCAAAAACAACACGTGTAAACAAGGTAAATGCATACCATTTACAGTGAATTCTAAAACAAATTAGTCACGGTTAGTTTTTGCCTTGATTCGGCTTATTATTTGGGAGAACAGTTCTCAGCATGCTACTCGGAGGCCAAGTGAGATAAGTTGCACATCCCGAGGGCTGCATGATTTATGAACCCAGTAATTGTCTTTTTAAATAAGACCGGGCAGAGTTCGTTGTTCTTCGTGATCGTGAGGCAGAAGGCACAGCGCTTAGAATCAGGAGAGGCAGACTTAAGTAATTATATACACCAGGCCTTGGAAAAGGAAGGGTTTTCTTTATTTCCAATTCAGTCACAACATTTCGAAAAGTAGCACATTTAGAATGCAATTGTGAGACAGGAGGTGTCGGGTCATTCTTCAGCAGGTGCTCCAAAATCTGCACCTGAGACAATTATGCCACTCAGTGTTAGGATTCAAAAATTTTATTACCACTTCTGTGGGTATGGTGTGGTGTGGCATGGCTTGGTGGGCGTGGCATGGCTTGGCGGGCATAGTATGGCTTGGTGGGAGTGGCTTGGTGGGCATGGCAGGGGAAGGATACTGTAAAATCCCAATTCCCACCACATTCCAGGGGAAGGATACTGCAAAATCCCCATTCCTTCCCGATCAACTGGGACTCAGGAGGCAGAGAATAGATGGGGGTGGGGCCAATCAGAAGTGGTATTTACCAGTTCTCCGAACTACTCAAAATTTCCGCTACCGTTTCTCCAGAACTGGTCAGAACGTGGCACTTCTAATGCCGCTTATCTAATATTTTATTGAAAGAGTGTGACATTTGGATCAGTGAAGGGGAAAAAAATGTAGATCTAGATTGATATCAGCTCAATTTCTTTCCAGTTCTGACACTTTTAAAATTCATCACAGGTTACAATAGAAGGATATGTTAAATGAGAGGCATAGGAAGTCCTCCCAAAATGATAGATGGTATCATGCAACCATTCTTGCTGCAGTGCCAAAATAGCACTAGCACTTAGCCTTATACACCACTTCACGGTGCTTTACAGACTTTTCTAAGTGATTCACAAAGCGGGCATATTTCTCCCAACAATTTGGCTCCTCGTTTTACTGACCTTGGTGGGATGGAAGGCTGAGTCAACATTGAGCTGGTCAGGATTGAACTTTCGGCAGTTGGCAGAATTAGCCTGCAATACTGCATTCTAACCACTGTGCCACCGTGGCTCTTAGTAGACATTTCCTTGCTAGTTGCAAAGGTGCAGAAGAGGCTGGACCTCAAAGTTCAAAACTCAACAAATTGTTTTGTCTATCATGGGTTCCACTGGGGTTCCACCACACATCCGCGAAGCCCTTATCCGCGGAGACATAAGCGCGAAGACTAATTAGCGCCGTTTGAAGCGCTAAGGAAAAATGCAACCCTACCGCGATGACATAATCGCGGAGGGCAAATCCGCGCATTCCCAAACACTCAGTACCCTAAACCTAACCCTAACCCTAACCCTAACCCTAAACCTAACCCTAAACCTAACCCTAAACCTAACCCTAAACCTAACCCTAAACCTAACCCTAAACCTAACCCTAAACCTAACCCTAAACCTAACCCTAAACCTAACCCTAAACCTAACCCTAAAACAAACCCCCAAACCTAATCCTAACCCTTACCTTAATTGAAATCGGTTTTCTGCCGCAGCGCCGTTTTAAAGCGCCCTTCTGTTGCCGCGCTGTTGTCACAGCGGTGATGACGTCGCGGCTTTAACGACGCGCTTATATCTCCGCGGATAAGGGCTTCGCGGTTTTGTCGTGCCACGTTCCACTGGGACGGTACCATTTGATTTTGAGATGGAACAGATCCAATAGGGAGAGGCAGGACACGGATATACATCAGGGGAGCACATTTTCACAGATGAGAAGGTACAGTTTAATGTTTTGTTTTTTTTATTCCTTGCAATCATGCATTCATTTTCTATATCAGCTCAGCAGATGAGAAAAGCAATTTCCTTTGAGGAGCTAATTCAGGCTATTCTTAAATAATGAACCTAGTATTATCATGTCATTAATGAAACTGATCACTTTCAATTTGTTCTGCACCTTTAGAAAGAAAGGGGAAAATATTCCTTTATAGTACCTGCTTATTGAATTAAAAATATGCAGCACTGCAGCCACAAGAAAGTTGGATTTGAAGAGCCCCAATTTCAAGTAATTTTATAGGATGAGAATGGCTTTTTATTTTTGTATTGGTGTGTGCGTGTGTGTGTGTATTCACATAATATGTTAAGTCTGTCTCTGTAATTGTGTATGTGTGTGAGTGCATACACAGACAACATTTGCTGGTACTGCGTCTGCCACCTGTCATGGAAATTTATGTCCAATATCTCTGAAGACATCAATATGGACAAGGCCAACATTTTGACAGAATTGTAAATACAGAAAAACCTCTCTTTTTTTCATTTTTATAGGTGTGTACTTTACTTTGTTTTCTGAATAACACGAAGGCAGCAATTTGCAACATTTCTATTAAAAATTGATCCTATTGAGTTCATTAGCAATTCTCCCAGGTAAGAGGGCTATATTTTACCTCTAAGGCAGTGTTTCTCAACCTTGGCAACTTGAAGAGGTCCGGATTTCAACTCCCAGAATTCCCCAGCCAGCGAATGCTGGCTGGGGAGTTGAAGTCCGGACCTCTTCAAGTTGCCAAGGTTGAGAAACACTGCTCTAAGGTATATCCTATGGAAATGATCTCCAGATATGTTGAACTGTCACCTACAATCAGGTGCAGTGAATAACAGGTTGGGGCAAACTGCCGGGGCTAGCTGATAACTCTGTGAACTGTAGTTAACACTTCTGCTAACATTGGCTGAGGGAAGTAGTTAAGAAAAGACTCTTTCATAAGGTACAATAGGTTCGCATAGCAGTTCATGTTTGAAGTGCTCATATAAAAATTGGATATAAAAGAAGGAGTGGCAGAACCCAAGGGTTGAGTTAAAACTGGGATCAGCATAGAATCTGTATGTAGCAGAGTTGAACAAGAGAACTAAGTCCAACCCTTCTTGAATTCTGTGGACTCTTATCTACCTCCAAACAGGTGCTAACAGGCATGAGTAGCAATAAATCAGTTTAATTGATTTTTTTTTTTGCTTTTGGGCCTGATGTTGGAAGAACTCTTTTCCTGAAACTGTGAGGAGCTGCAGTTCATATAGTATATAGAACTATATACTTACTATATTTCATTAACCCATCTTTAGTGTTTGTGCACCATCTTTTCAAAAGCCACGTAAAAAGTCCTAAGGAAAAGTAAAAACTAATAAATAGCAATAGCAGTTAGACTTATATACCGCTTCATAGGGCTTTCAGCCCTCTCTAAGCGGTTTACAGAGTCAGCATATTGCCCCCAACAACAATCCGGGTCCTCATTTTACCCACCTCAGAAGGATGGAAGGCTGAGTCAACCCTGAGCCGGTGAGATTTGAACAGCTGAACTGCAGAACTGCAGTCAGCTGAAGTAGCCTGCAGTGCTGCATTTAACCACTGCGCTACCTCGGCTCTAAATAAAGTTTAGCATACTATACAATTTTTTGGACTATAAGATGCACCAAGATTTTTGAAGAGGTAAATTTAAAAAAAAAAAAGTTTTTGAACTCTGCAGGCTTCCCAAATCCTCTGCATGCCTTGTTTTTTTGTGAAAAACGGGGCATGCGGAGAGTGTGAGAAGCTTGCAAAGTGTTCTTCGGGGCTGGGGGTGGGGCAAAAACGAGCAAAAAACAACCCGTTTTTCATGAAAACGGGCCCGTTTTTTTAAAAAAAGGCATGAGTATGCTTTGGGAGGCTTGTAAAATGCTCCTGGGCATGGTGGGGGGGAGGCAAGAACAGCCTCCCCAGCCCCCAGGAGCACTTTGCAAAGTATATGCACGTCCCAAAGTATATGCACGTCCATTTTTGCTAATGGGGTGGAGTTTGGGGAGTCCAAAAATGCTGCATTCAGTGTATAAGACGCGCCGAGATATTCACCTTCTTTTTTGGGGGAAAAAGGTTTGTCTTATATTCTGAAAAATATGGCTAATCAAGTTTAGCATACTATGCAATTAACTTAATTAAGCATGTTGCAGATTTTACTGGACTACATGGACAACTGGCCATGTTTCCTTGCAGAACTTTAAAAAAAATTAATATTTGAATCTGCATTAGATAAATTTACCAAATACACATAGATAATTTATGGGCTTCCGGGACTTTTTAGTAGAGTTGGTATCCATCATTTTCTGTTCAGATATTTCCAGCTGTGATGCAGTTTATGGTGAGGGACAGTGAGGCTTAGCGTCACTCCACAGGCACTCCTAGGTTCAAAATCATATTTAGTTATGAGAGGTGTTGTAGCAAAACCACATCCCAGTTTGTCCATCACCACTATGGCTGTTCATGAAATGAAGAATGCCTCATAGAAATGAAAGCCAGACATTCGCCTCAGTTGGAGAAAGTAAAAGAGTACAGGAAGAAATATGGTGGAAGGAAAACAGCTTTTTTTTAACTTCCGCTGCTATGAGTCAGCCCTCTACTGAGCTCATATATTTCACTAAGCCATCTAAGCAGTGGTGGGTTTCAAAAAATTTTGGAACCTCTTCTGTAGGTGTGGCCTGCTTTCCGGGTCCACTGGTAGAACCTCTTCTAACCGGTTCAGTAGATTTGACGGACCGGTTCTATCGAACTGGTGCGAACCGGTAGGAACCCACCTCTGCCTCTAAGTTACCCTAAGCCAAGGATCAGCAACCCCTGGTTTGTGGAGAGGCACTGGGCCGTAACATGCCAGAAACTGGGACACATGAACAAGCAAAACCCCATCCATGGGATGCAGGCAGCACATGAAACTACACCTCCTCTGGTTCACAGAAAAACCTCTCTCCACAAAACTGGTTACAGGTACCCAAAAGTTTGGGGGCCGCTGCCTCAAGCCATTAGGTTTTAAGGCATGGTTTACTGAATAAACCACAGTGGCAAAGTTCGCATCACACTCTAAGTCAGGGGTATCAAACTCGTATCACCATGTCGGCGTCATGTGAGGTATCATGACTTTTCCCCCCTTTGCTAAACTAGGCGTGAGCATGGCCTGTGGGCCACAAGTTTGACAACCCTGCTCTAAGTCCATCTTTGTAATTGTATCTATAATTAGATTTGGGTGGCCAAAAGCTGCACTCACACAAGAAAACCCATTTTGGATCAGTAGATTGTGTAAAACCTAGCCAAAAGCTTTCCACTATATTGATCGGAAGTGGGGATCAGAACAATTAGAGGCTGGGAATCACACCGTTTCTGGGTATTGAGGAGACTGGATGGAATGGGGAAACAGAGAGCCGAGGTGGCGCAGTGGTTAGGGTGCAGTACTGCAGGCCATTTTAGCTGACTGTCATCTGCAGTTCAGCGGTTCTAATCTCACCGGCTCAAGGTTGACTCAGCCTTCCATCCTTCTGAGGTGGGTGAAATGAGGACCCAGACTGTGGGGGCGATATGCTGACTCTGTAAACCGCTTAGAGAGGGCTGAAAGCCCTATGAAGCGGTATATAAATCTAACTGCTATTGCTATTGCTAAACATATGGTAGAAAGCAAGCAAATATATTGCCATACAAATATGGCCTAGATCAGGGTGTTTTGTGGGTCTGGTTTGCATAGCATAATAATAAAATAGTTATTATTTTAGAGGTTATATTCCGGGTTTGGTTTTGTTCTCCTCCTCAAAGTATTGGGAGACTGCACTTCATGATTTTCAGCAGCTGTGTTTGTGTAAGTCTGCAAAGGCTGGTTTGAAAGCTGCATATACTGTATATATATATATATATATGGCTCCAACAGTAGATCTTAAGTTGCCTTAAGTCTACCTTAATCAGAATGAAACGTGAAAGAAATGTAGAAACTGGATTGTGGATAGATATAACTCCCTTTTTTCTATGGTGCATCTAATCATCACTAATAAACAAAGGAATATGTAACATTCCATTAATTCTCCTTTTTAATTTTGTTTTAATTAAAGCACCAAATAATCTTTGTAGATAATAATTCACCAATCTATATGTTGCAGGCTGCATTTCAGCACCAATAGAAGACTCACGTTTTAGTATACCACTTTCTTCTTGTTATTCTGCAATGGAATTCCACGTGTTCAATGAGATCCTTATATAATGCAGATTTTAAGAACAAAGAAATACTCCATTTTAAACGATTAAGGGGGGGGGAGAAAGATTTGATTCCCCCCATATTTTTTAAAGAATAGGAAAAATATGGAAAATTGGAATTTCCATCTAAACTGATACCTACAAAACGAATTAAAATGATCTCAGACATTCAACTAAAAAAAATTATAATTTGCTTTATTACTCTGAGTTCCAGCTTACTAACTGAACCTTCTGGGGGGGGGGAGCAAGCTCATGAATAAAACAACTAAATCTTTCAAAAACACAGTTTATAATGAATAATTTATTGCCTGTCAGTATAGTCTTGGCTCCCTCCCCTTTGTTATTGGTTCCTCTTGATATTTTAATTATCTGTCCCAGATTTCATAGACTGATATCTTTTCCTTGGGATCCTGGCCACTTACAAAACAGACATTGTAACAGGGTTTCTAGGACTGCTTCTGACATTGAGAAACACAAGCTCTAAGATTTCGAACACCACGATCATGGGTAACTTAAAATTACAGTCACCAAATCAAAATAACCAAACCAACATTTTTTTTTAATTAAAAGCACCTTTCGTATTCAATGAGCAAAATGCTGACATTGACTTAAAAGAAACATTCTAGGCTAGCATTGGTTAAGAATCATGTCATTCAGGACACTAGACAATTTCTGAATGATCGTGCATCACAGATTGTCATAAGCATAAGAAAGAGTCTGCTTGATTTTTCCCCCTTCTGTCCTCTCTACCATTAAATGCCAGATTCACACTGTTGAGGTGGTAAAATTTCGACACCTGTGCAAGACATCGTAATACGTAATTTGGATATTCTTTAATTTTTAATTCCTTTCTAGGTTTTGGAATGCCACTGTTTCATAAACAAGCAATTAGCATGATGAAAAGTAATACATAGTTTACATTTGCATAGGTTCACCAGGGACGTGGTGGCTCAGTGGCTAAGACGCTGAGCTTGTCTATCAGAAATTTTGTTGTATTTAAGTACAATGACAATAAAGATTATACTTATACTTAAAGGTCAGCAGTTCAGCGGTTCGAATCCCCAGCGCCACGTAACCGAGTGAGCTTCCGATCCTTGTCCCAGCTTCTGCCAACCTAGCAGTTCGAAAGCACGTAAAAAGTGCAAGTAGAAAAATAGGGACCACCTTTGGTGGGAAGGTAACAGCGTTCCGTGCGCCTTCAGCATTTAGTCAAAGCAATAGCAATAGCAGTTAGACTTATATACCGCTTCATAGAGCTTTCAGCCCTCTCTAAGCGGTTTACAGAGTCAGCATATTGCCCCCAACAACAATCCGGGTCCTCATTTTACCCACCTCGGAAGGATGGAAGGCTGAGTCAACCCTGAGCCGGTGAGATTTGAACAGCCGAACTGCAGAACTGCAGTCAGCTGAAGTAGCCTGCAGTGCTGCATTTAACCACTGCGCCACCTCGGCTGGTCACATGACCACGGAGACGTCTTCGGACAGCGCTGGCTCTTTGGCTTTGAAACAGAGATGAGCACCACCCCCTAGAGTCAGGAACGACTAGCAGATATGTACCTTTACGGTTCACCAGGAGAATGTATGGCAAGTGTTTGACTCTCAAAATGAAATCCTGTCTATAATGCTAGTACTATTAATACTATGTCTGTAATACTAATATTATAATATAATAATAGACCAAGCTAAGTTCAAAAATGCTGGAAGCTTGGTACTCAGACAAACCAGCCATCAACAGGCACATAAACCAAAACATCTCCTTCCCACCAATAACACCCAGATAAGCAGATATTAACACCAAGATGAACATTAGAGCAACTATCAAAAAGTAAACTATATCTTTGTATATTAAACGGATCAATGATGATGTAAGGAACAATTGATATATACATGAATTGAAATACTTAACCACTATATGGATTAATAATTAATAATGGGATGATTGTTGACATTATGGTCAATTGAAAATATGAATGTATATTATAAATTAATGGGAATTCTTTGTTCTATTCTTTGCTCTTTCTCCTTAGAGATAGGTGACACTATAATACTTTAAAGACTCATTGTTCTTTGATAGATAATTATGAATTCAAGGAAATAAGGATTGTTACAAATGAAAGAATATTAATGGTAATTTGAACACATAATGCTCAATGACAGCAAAATATTCAGTTATGTTTAATGTAAACCAGTGATGTTAATCCTGAGCTTAAGAATTGATGCACAAAAACTTGTAACCAAACGGCATGCTCGATGAAACGGAGGAAAGTTGTTCTTTTTTCTTCTCTTGCTTTGTTTTGTATGTGTTGTTTTGTTTAAAAAGAATAAAAATATATATTAAAAAAGTAAACTATACCCCAATCATGCAACCATTAACTCAAAAAACAAGCAAATCGTAAACAACAGCCTAATCAAGAAAGACACTAAGACAACTCCTAACAACTGACAGGCTTGTCCTTAGTATATAAACAGAGAGCAAAACTCACTCTCTTCTAACACTGATGATATTACTTAGTTGGGTATCGAAAGTCTACAAGAAAACAATGAACCTCAGAGAGCACCAAGAACCCCACAATTCAATTGAGATAAAAAATATTTTCTTCTACTGACTGTCTATAATACATACAGACAGCCCTCAACTTATGATCTCAATTGAGCCCAAAGTTTCTGTTGCTAAGCAAGACAGTTGTTAAGTGAGTTTTCCCCATTTTATGACCTTTCTTGCTACAGTTGTTAAGTGAATTATTGTGACTGTTAAATTAGTAATATGGTTGTGAAGGGAATCTGGCTTTCTCATTGACTTTGCTAGTCAAAAGGTCCCAAAAGTTGTCTCCATGACCCCGGATATTGCAATTTGGCAACACCAGTTGCCAGGTGTCTGAGTTTTGATCATGTAACCGTGGAGATGCTGCAATGGTCATAAAGGGTGATAAAAATGTCACTTTTTTCAATCTCGTTACAACTTTGAATGGTCACTAAATGAATGGTTATAAGTCAAAGACTATATGTATTACACTTGTACGATGTACATCAGTAGTGGGATTCAAATAATTTAACAACCGGTTCTCTGCCCTAATGACCATCTGGGTAGGTGGGGCTCGGTGGTCATGTGACTTGGTGGGCGTGGCCAACTCAAGGTCACTCAGGTCGATGGGCGCTTCGCCTGAGCTGTTACAATGTAATAAGGGTTAACCAGAGAGGCAGTTTCTGTAAGCAGGGCAATAAAGATTAGGCTAGAAACAACACTAGAATGTTTCCTTCCTGGCTTCCTTACAGGATTAGCCCTGTAAAGTGGGGAAAAAACAAAATGAGATTTCTTCCAACAACCGGTTCTCCGAACTGCTTAGAAAGTTACCAACCGGTTCTCCTGAATAGGTGCGAACCGGCTGAATCCTACCACTGATGTACATAAAAAGTCTGAAGTTGATCAGTTGAGCTGGTGTGATGATAGGGAATCTTCTTGAGCAATCCAAACGCTCAACGTCATTCATTTTGGATTTGTAATAAGAGACCTGATCTCTTTGGCTGAAATGAAAAAAAAAAAAGATGGAGGAGGAAATGAAGCAAAAATCGGTCTCAGAAAGAAGAAATCTTAAGGCTCAGAGAATCTATAAAAAAGTGACTTAACAAAGGAGATACAGGCTACATTTTACATGGCATATTAAATTAATTTGAGATCTGTCTGGTTGGCTTAATATATATTATGTGGACTGATTTACTTTAATTTGTTAATGACATTAACAAAGAGCCGAGGTGGTGCAGTGGTTAGGGTGCAGTACTGCAGGCTACTTCAGCTGACTGCTAGCTGCAGTTCGGCAGTTCGAATCTCACCAGGCTCAAGGTTGGCTCAGCCTTCCATCCTTCCAAGGTGGGTAACATGAGGACCCAGATTGTTGGGGGCAAGAGGCTGACTCTGTAAACTGCTTAGAGAGGGCTGTAAAAGCACTACGAAGCAGTATATAAATCTAAGTGCTATTGCTATTATAACAAACATACAGAGTACAATATTTTTGCGATCCTAGTCCATTGCGGCTATTCAACAAGTTATGGTAATAAATATTACAGTATGTTTTATGGTGTGTGTGAATCCAATTACAGTGGATTAACAAAGAAACATGGAAGAAGATCACTAGCAAGAAAAGCTGAACCTTTCTGGGAATTGAACATAATAAAACAAGCACATGAATAATGTGACGGAATGGCCGGGGAACTGTAGGCTGAGATATGACGTGATTATGCCTTTATGCACATAAACCATCTCACATATATGGTTCCCCCCCCCCTGATTTATGTGCTTAAATGTGTTACGTCTTTAGCAAATAGAAAATGGGCCAAGAGCAGCAGCAAACAGGCAGGCAGTGTTGAATTTCACCTGCCAATTGAATTACCCACTGCAGTCCTCGGTGAATTAAATGTATTTAGCCTTGGATGGATTGGGCCCACTCTTAATGTGATTACTTTTAAGTGGAGCTAATGGTTCCACCACAAATGTGCGAACAACAAAAGCGCGCCTCACTAAACCGCGGTGACAAAACCGCGCCGACAAAACCGCATGACGAAGGAGCGATGAATGAGCCCTGAAGCGCGCCGACAACAGCGCGCCGACAGAAGCGCGCTGTAATCTAACCCAAAACCTAACCCTAAACCTAACCCTAAACCTAACCCTAAACCTAACCCTAAACCTAACCCTAAACCTAACCCTAACCCTAACCCTAACCCTAACCCTAAACCTAAACCTAACCCTAAACCTAACCCTAAACCTAACCCTAAACCTTACCTTAACTTAAATCGCGCTTCTGTCGGCACGCTGTTGTCGACGTGCTTTTGACATCGCGGTTTTAGCGCCGCGGTTTTGTCGGTGCGCTTATGACGTTCGCGCTTTTGTCGGGTCACGGGAGCTAATTAGCAGCCTGGGAGTGACCAACCCAAATGAAGCATTTAGGGAAAACACCTCCCTCAAATAGTGGATGATTGTATGGGTTATTCTCTATCAACAGTTACGCCTTCCCAACGACACCATCATAAATAGGAAAGGTTTTATGTGCGAGCGTGCAGATACACAGGGAGACCCAGTTCCTCTTTTAATTCCAGCTCATTTTTTTTCCAGCAAGGCAGCTAACGAATGGAAGCTGTCAACAGGTGAGATCACAGGGCCTGAATAACTTCTCCCGGCAGAATGACCAAAATGCTTTCCATCTGAAATAGGATGTAGTCATTAGAGTTAGGAAATGAACGGGATTTCGCTGAATGGACACAATGGGGCCTGATTGGGAATGAAACAATGGGCCTTCACCTATTGTGAGATCAGGAGGATTTGCAAGGTACACTGGAACTTGGCTGCTTCGTTTTGAAGTTAATACAAATGAATAAAACAATGGAAGAAATGACCCAAGCTGAGCAGGAGCACTGATGGGGTCAAGGCACATTGACCTTTGGGGGTTAAACAGATCAAAGAGCCTCCTGATTAGTGGAGTCGCGCTTTTTTTTTTAATTGCCATAAAATTGAACATCACTTTGGCAGTTATTTTGTGAGGTGTATTTGCAGGTAGCATTTTCCGGGGAGTAAGATGCCACCTCATGCATTTGCGTTTACCAAATTTAACTAAATATGGTAGCCATAATCTTCCAGAAAAGAAATGGAACCCAATGGTTTTATGCTCAAGACCAATGCTATGCCCTGAAGTTGATTCTGAACGGATTCAAAACCGTGTTTGTTCCTAGAGAGCCGAGGTGGTGCAGTGGTTAGAGTGCAGCACTGCAGGCTACTTCAGCTGACTGCAGTTCAGCAGTTCGGCTGTTCAAATCTCACCGGCTCAAGGTTGACTCAGCCTTCCATTCTTCCGAGGTGGGTAAAATGAGGACCCGGATTGTTGTTGGGGGCAATATGCTGACTCTGTAAACCGCTTAGAGAGGGCTGAAAGCCCTATGAAGCGGTATATAAGCCTAACTGCTATTGCTTACTGCTATTGCTATTGCGCTCAGGCTAGAAGCTGTCTCAAATCTTACTTTGAACTGCAGACTTATTGCTAAATGAACATCTGGCCTATTTTTTGGGGGGGATTCCTCTGCTTTAGGTCTTGTGTTTTGCATGTCTTCTCCAGTGAAAAGTTCTAGAGGACTTGAAAGTGAGTGGGCGTTTGCATCGTGTTGATCCTAATAATCCCATTATTGATTTCAGTTTTTTTTTAAAAAAAAAATATCAGCAGGAGCTGAGGTGGCGCAGTGGTTAGGGTGCAGTACTCCAGGCCACTTCAGCTGACTGTTATCTGCAGTTCAGTGGTTCTAATCTCACCGGCTCAAGGTTGACTCAGCCTTCCATCCTTCCGAGGTGGGTGAAATGAGGACCCAGACTGTGTGGGCGATATGCTGACTCTGTAAACCGCTTAGAGAGGGCTGAAAGCCCTATGAAGCGGTATATAAGTCTAACTGCTATTGCTATTGCTCTATGATCAGGAGTCCAACAAGGATCTACTTTCCAAGTCTCTTTCAGTGTGCTTGGATTACAGATTGGATCCAGATGAAAGCTAGACTCTACTGGTGACCAACCTTCAGTGAATTAATTTGGTTTCACTTCTCAAAGTAGAGCTGCATTGTTAGATGATTAAAAAGTAAACCCAACTGAAGCAGGAGAGAAGAACTATAGCCAAACCATCACAACATCCAAAGCCTTGTAGACAAATGTGGTAGGACAGAAGGTGTTTTTTCTTTTTGTTTTGGTGGGGATGGATACTTCTTGCCAGAATTTCTCCCAGTTCTTTTACACTCTGTTGGAGTCAATGAAATATAAACTACGTATGCCAGCTAAGAAAAGTATAGGTCCATGATGGTGAACATATGTCACGCGTGCCACAGGTGGCACTCGGAGCTCTCTCTGCGGGCACACGGAGCCGTCATCCAGATCAGCTCCACTATGTATGTGTGCGCGCCTCCCGCCAGCCAGCTGATTTTTGGATCATGCGGGAGCTGTGCGTGCATGTGTGAGGGTCACATACACATATGTGGAGAGTTGTGCATGAGTGGGGGTTAGTGGGGGTTGCACATGCATGTGCAGAGTGGGGGGAGCGCAGGGAGTTCCCCCCCCCTGCACCTCTTTTTTGTTTCAGGAGGCTTTAGGGAGGCCTGCTAGCCCCAAAATGGGGCACGGGGAGGGGGTGTCGCGTGCATGCACGAGGGGTCACACACATGCACGAGGGGATGGAGGAGCATGGAGGGTCATGCGCACATGTGCAGGGGGCTGGGCGCATTGCATTATGGGTGTGGGCACGCACATGCGCAATTTCAGCACACGAGGGAAAAAAAGGTTAGTCATCACTGGTATAGGTAATAGATCAGATCTTTGCACCCAAGATCTGTACTCGATTTGAGGTTGATCACTAGCTGCTGCTGGGATTTTGCCCACTGAATTATCTTTAAATATTCAGTTTCTTCGCCACTGATATTCTCTTGCTCCTTCAGCAGAAGCCTTCTTTTTCTGATCCTAACTCCTTCTCAGATGCCTGATACTTCTGTAATCATCAGGACTTAAGCGCATGCCCAACGTCTCCTGATAGGCTTCAATAAACCAAGAAGCTGAGCCCGGATCTAATATTCTATTGTGGGAAGTTATCACCCAGCCCTCTTCCAGACAAATGAAATATCCTAGGAAATATTGAAAAAGCAGAATATTTCTCTGGATGTGAAAAGAAACATGCTTTAAAAAACAGAATAGTTCCCTGTAGCTTCCTGCCCATCCACACTTTGTCAATAGGCCATTGAGAAGGCCAGGCTAGCCCACTTTACATAATAAAGACTTCTCCACTGCAGCTGCAGAGGGAAGGAATATTATTCAACTCTCCACATGGCATCTGAGAACTCATACCTGTATTCAAAACAGCCTAGGGAGTAGCCCCCTGCATGGCACCATGGGAGTCTGACAACCAATCAGCATACATTTCTTACACAGGAACAGGAAACAGAGAGGTGGGACTAAACAGGGTATGAAAAGCCTAGCAAGCCCCTTCCTCAGCCCTTCTCTTCTTCTCCACCTACATCAAAGCATGTGATCACCTTTTCTGTTCAGGGCTCAAGCCATGTGGCCCTGTCCAACAATAAACCATCTTTCCAAGCAGCCTCCATGTCTCCAGTGTCTTTTTCCCCACTTGGAGCCAAACCCAGAAGGACATTTCTTTCAACACTATCTTGGGGAAAGCCCTCTCACAAACACAATAGTCCAATTAGAGGTGGATATTACACAATATAATCCAGATAAATTGGATATATCCTTATTTTCAAAATCATTGTTATTTTCATACTGGGGAATATAGCTGAACAGGTTTAATTAGGTGCAAAGCAGATTTAATATTTCACATTCAGAATCTATTCTGTTCTGAACAATATATTTCCAGAATACAGAAAACACCTCTGGAACCCTTGAATTTTCCCATTCCAGAGGCAAATTTCATGAGTCCGATCCTACGCGTCTCTATCCAATTTCATTCTTATCTAACTCTCTGGATGGGTTCCTGTGTTACATGAAATTGCTAAGTTGGTTAGGGTGCAGTACTGCAGGCCACTTCAGCTGACTGTTATCTGCAGTTCAGCGGTTCAAATCTCACCGGCTCAAGGTCGACTCAGCCTTCCATCCTTCCGAGGTGGGTGAAATGAGGACCCAGACTGTGGGGGCGATATGCTGACTCTGTAAACTGCTTAGAGAGGGCTGAAAGCCCTATGAAGCGGTATATAAATCTAACTGCTATTGCTATTGCTAAGGCCATAAACTTTGCTTTATTAGCCATGACGGATGGGCTTACACAACACACTGATCCAAAACCAACCAAACAAATAATAGTTTAATGTTACGTATTTCCCCCCCACCCAAAAAAAAACATTCATGAAGTAGAAGTAGTTATACTTAATGGTTACAGGCAATGGTGACATTCAATTTTTTTTTACTACCGGTTCTGTGGGCGTGGCTTGGTGGGCATGGTGTGGCTTGGTGGGCGTGGCTTGGTGGGTGTGGCAGGGGAAGGATGCTGCAAAATCTCCATTCCCTCCCCACTCTGGGGCCAGCCAGAGGTGGCATTTGCCGGTTCTCCGAACTACTCAAAATTTCCACTACCGGTTCTCCAAACTACTCAAAATTTCTGCTACCAGTTCCCCAGAACCTGTCAGAACCTGCTGGATTTCACCCCTGGTTATAGGGTTGATTTGCAAGAAGGAAAATGGCAAAGAATTGCATCATTCTCTGTAGATCAGTTTCTTTAGTTCTCTTCCTTCCTTGATATAGCTTGAGGTTCATAGGAATTTCCCATGAGCAAGTCACAGTAATCATTTTTGCATAGATTTTGCTTAAATTTTGGGTTTTGGAATCATCAATGACTACTGTTCTCCCAATAGAAGTTTTGAGGGCATCTTAAAGCATTGGATCAAAGAAACAATTTATGTGCCCTGAACTTGGAATCATTAATCAATTATTGCTTCCACCATTTGTGTTCCCCACTTCCATAAGCAGTAAGAAGAAGACTTAAACCAACTTTACAAGGTTATGTTCCTCCTTTGAGGAAAGGACCCGGGAATCTCATTGTGTTTTGAGCATGTGTGTGTAATAAACTGACTATTTACAACTATACACACTGAGCATGCAGACACACAGACAAGCAGTGTTAGTCCCAACACAGCATGAGCACTTGTGTAGTTTATGACAGCCAGCTGCAAAAACAAAGCATGTCTTTCTCTGGTTGAATTCAAATGCTTCCCCTGCCTGCCCCCCTCCCAAAAGAACCCTTATTTAGTGTGTCAGCAATGCACAAAGCCACCATAGAGATCTATCTATCTATCTATCTATCTATCTATCTATCTATCTATCTATCTATCTATCTATCATCTATCTATCTATCTATCATCTATCTATCTATCTATCTATCTATCATCTATCTATCTATCTATCTATCATCTATCTATCTATCATCTATCTATCTATCTATCTATCTATCATCTATCTATCTATCTATCTATCTATCTATCTATCTATCTATCTATCATCTATCTATCTATCTATCTATCATCTATCTATCATCTATCTATCTATCTATCTATCTATCTATCTATCTATCATCTATCTATCTATCTATCTATCTATCTATCTATCATCTATCTTTCTATCTATCTATCTATCTATCTATCTATCTATCTGTCTGTCTGTCTATCTATCATCTATCTATCTATCTATCTATCTATCTATCATCTATCTATCATCTATCTTTCCAGCTGTCTGTCTGTCTGTCTGTCTGTCTGTCTGTCTGTCTATCTATCTATCTATCTATCTATCTATCTATCTATCTATCTATCTATCTATCTATCTATCTACCTACCTACCTACCTACCTACCTACCTACCTACCTACCAACCTACCTACCTACCTACCTACCTACCTACCTACCTATCTATCTATCTATCATCTATCTATCTATCTATCAATCATCTATCTATCATCTATCTATCAATCTACTTATCATCTGTCTGTCTGTCTATCTATCTATCTTTCTGTCTGTCAGTCTATCTATCTTTCTGTCTGTCTGTCTATCTATCTATCTATCATCTATCTATCTATCATCTATCTATCTATCTATCTATCTATCAATCATCTATCTATCATCTATCTATCTATCTATCTATCTATTTATCTATCTATCAATCATCTATCTATCATCTATCTATCTATCTATTTATTTATCTATCTATCAATCATCTATCTATCACCTATCTATCTATCAATTTATCTATCTATCATCTATCTATCTATCTATCTATCTATCTATCTATCTATCTATCTATCTATTTATCTCTACCCTCCTTGTAGGACCATTTTTTGCTTTGATAATACCATACTAAAAGGGATGCAGTGGCTCAATGTCTAAGACGCTGAGTTTGTTGATTAGAAAGGTTGGCAGTTTGGAGGTTCAAATCCCTAGCGCCGTGCAATGGAGTGAGCTCCCATTACTTGTCCCAGCTTCTGCCAACCTAGCAGTTTGAAAATACGTAAAAATGCAAGTAGAAAAAAAATAGGGACCACCTTTGGTGAAAAGGCATTCTGTTTTCCTTTGGCAATTAAGTCATGCCGGCCACATGACCACGGAGACGTCTTCAGGCAGCACTGGCTCTTCGGCTTTGAAAACGGAGATGAGCACTGCCCCCTAGAGTTGGGAATGACTAGCACATATGTGCGAGGGGAACCTTTACATTTATCTAATGCCATACTGTCAGTTGCAGGTCATTGATGAGTAGAATGCCACTATTCCAAAGAAGAGATTGTGCCCACGAAATAGGCCACAATACTGTTTCTCCTAGAGGTAGTTTCCCAAATCTCTATGTTTGGGATGAGCAAGATTGTCCACAGATCTTATTCAGATTGGGCCAATTAAGTTTCACAGCATCTTCCCTCCCAGCAAGCAGGTGTGAACTGCTCATCCAAATGTCTGTAGTGATGGTTCCCTGGACCATCCATTAATCAGTATTCATTGTCAATGAGGCATTTGTGCCAAAAGAAAAGGAATGGTTTGAATAACAGAGAGGTGCAGCTTTGGCATCTAGTTTAAGTATCTCTCAGTGGAAATGCACAACAAAAACAAATCTCTTCCATGAGATCACTGTCCTTATAAAAGAATTTAAAAGGTTACATATTCTTGTTTTTGGAATGCAGATATTTTTTATAGTTATTTATGGCAAGTCCTTCCTTTTAAAAAAGAGAAAGAGCTTCTTTGTCTGTTAAAGCAGATATAACAAATATTAAGCATCTTTAGCATCAGCCACAAAAATTATACCCTAATGCTTTTAAAGCATTCCAAAGCTCCTTCTTATTTATCTTTTTCATTGTACAGAAATTGATCTGATGAAATGTTTCATTGTATGTACAATATATGTCCCTACTATTGTGGGGCTCAGCAGATGGCAGCATCTATTGGATCTTTTTGGTGGATAGAGGCGAAACAGGTTTATGCCTGGTCAGTATTTGGATCAGACACCACAAGAGATATAGAATTAACCAGGAATCAGGAAAACAAAAAACAGATCCAGAAAAATGCAGAAACAATCTGCTACCCTGATGTTGCCAAACGCACATACACACATACACATACACACAGAAACACACACACACACACACAGAGAGAGAGAGAGAGAGAGAGAGAGAGAGAGAGAGAGAGAGAGAGAGAGAGAGAGAGTGTTAAGACTGATTTGAAGGAAATGTTACCTTGATCAAAGAAAACAATTACTACAATTATTCTCCCAGCGATAGTAGAGACAGTTTACAATAATATTCTGTACTATTACAATGTACAGATGAAAGCTACAATATTCTTATTTATAGGAAGCAAACATTGTGTGGATTTAGACTAAATTTAAATAAGATTTAGTCCTACATCAAAGCACCCTGCTGATTTAATGTGGTCTACTTTAAAGATTATTAAATACAAAATCAATTTTTCTGTGTTTTAAGTAGATAACTTTTAATGTCTGGATTCACTGAAGTCTGGAAATTAGAATAGCTATTCATAATAGGTATGTGCAAATATACAATGCTATAATTTGAAGCTGTTATGATATTAATACAAAACCAGCTATGACACTTTACATTTCTAATTATGTTGTAGTTTTAAATAAAATGTTTTTATATAATTATCTGGATTGCTGCCATAAGGAATATAAGTATGAACACAACAGAAAAATACTAATTTCCTTTTTGGAAAATTATTCCATACTAACATTTATAGAACTGCTCTAAAATAAAATGCAATATGCTTAACAACTAATAACTTAGCATAAGAAACTTGAAGATATTTTAATAAGTTGGAAATAACTTTTTTATAATTTATCTATTACTTAACTGCAAAGATGGAAGTATTTTTCATTCTGTTCAAAAATTCATGACTAGTTACATTTTAAAGTGTCAAATAAGGGCATAATTATCCTTTGGGGGGAAATTGTCAGATATAGTTAAACATTACAGACCTTCAAAATTGTATTTCTTAAGGATTTCTAAATGGTTACAAAGGCATTCACTACAGTATAACTTGTCTATTTGCACACTTCTGCATAGCTATACACATGGTCAGCCCTTCATGGTATTGGACCTGGGTACTTGAGAGACTGCCTGCTGCCAATTACCTCCACTAGACCGATTAGATCCCACAGATTAGGCCTCCTCCGAATTCCATCCGCCGGCCAGTGTCGACTGGCAACTACCCGAAGGAGAGCCTTCTCTGTGGCTGCTCCGACCCTCTGGAACGAGCTCCCCATGGAGATTCGAACCCTCACCACCCTCCAGGCCTTCCGCAAAGCCCTTAAAACCTGGCTGTTCCGACAGGCCTGGGGCTAAAGAGCTGTTGCCCCCCCCCATCTCGAATGGTATGACTGTTGTGAGTTTTAAATTATATATTGTTATGCTTGTTTTAAATTTTTTGTCTGTATCCCCCTTCCCCGGTTCGAGTTGTGAGCCGCCCTGTGTCCCCTTCGGGGGAAAAGGGCGGCATATAAATACAATAAACTGAACTGAAACTGAACTGAACTCAGCAGGATAAGATATGAAGTGGAGTAAAATCACTCATGGTTAAAAACATCTGATAGATGTTGTTAGTTAGACCAGTCCATTTCTTTAAAATATGTGTTCGGTTTTGATCCAAAACTTAAAATGAAAAGAAACATAGGCACTCATCACTGCTAGGAGCAAATTATGTACATATTCATCCACTATAACTCTATGTAACATATAGCTTGGTTTTCAAGCATAAAAGTTAGGCATAGATGTTTGAACAGTGTTCAGAACAGTAGCTCAGTAATTACCCAAATGTTTTTAAAAAAATCTATATATAATTTTTATTCATGAACCATCTTGTTTATTTATATTTGTTAGCATTTTGTAGCATTTGGCAACATTTGCAATCAAAGTATTCTTGGATAGATTTTAAGGACATAATGTGTCCTGTGATCCTCAGAAATACATGGTTAGATAATTTTTTTTAAAAAATCCTGAGATTCCTTTTCAAACTTTCTGGCAAGCCACCTTTATAGCAAACACCTAAGAATCCCTCAGGCTGGCATAATTTCAGACCTCACAGATCAAAAAGGCATTCAAAATAAATGCCTAATTCCTAAATGGATCATTTATATGGAAATTTAGCTGTTAGGGCTATTCAGGAGTTTGGCTACAGCTATTGGCTAACTCCTCACATTCTTATTCTCCCCATTGATTTACTAAAAGAGTCGTAAAATATTATGCAATTATGTAAAACTCAACTTTGAAAACACAGAGACAAACCCAGAAGTTTCAGGCTATAATCCTATAGACAGATTTGTTGACATTCTAAAGATTAAATCTTATAGAGTGCTATGCAGGATTGCAACCATTTATGTTTATGAGCCGATGTATGAATGACAAAAACTATTGAAAATACTATAGCTGTTCCCTTCCCAGCATATCAGTTGATAAGGAGGTTTAATCTGTCACCTTTTAGAAGAACTGAAATTGCAAATCAGATAATAAAAATACCAAAAACCAGGGGAGTTGTGGTAGGATGCAGAGCACACAAAAGCAACACACACTATGCACAGGGAGATAAATCGAATGCACTGCTATGGTTCTGCCACTGAAGAAGTGACAGTTGTGTGGAGTTGTAAATCAGCTGATAGCATAGGATGGCTACTAGATGCAATGGAATCTTTTACTAAAAGAAATCCAGGGTTTGTTTGGTTTTTTTGCTTCAATTTTGCTTAGTTTACAATATTTTTAAGGCCGACTTCAGAAGAGAAATGAAATAATTGAATAGATTCAGGAATCAGATTCTCAGCCATTGCTTATATCTTCCATTTAATTATGCCTGATTTTTCTAGCATTATCCTTCCAGACAAAATGAGTTATCCAACAAATTAAACAAGCTGTATAATTATACATCCAGAAATGCATGCTAATATAATTGTTATTAATATTGTTTTAGTATTCATTAACTAAAAATAATTGACTAAAACATTAGATTTGGGCAAATCCCCAAATATCAAGATATACTCCCTTTTACACTGCTGGTTCTCTAAAAGTGCTGCTAAACTATTCTGAACACTTTTTAAAAAACTGAAACGCGAACTCTAAATGGTTTAAAACCACTATAACTAAAGTTTTGAACACTATTCATTATTTATTGAAATACAAAAAAATGAAAAAAAATGTCTATTAAGCCATCATCATATAGTTTATATGTATCTATTATTTGTATAGCCACCCATTTATGAGAAGAAACTCTGAGCAGTGAACAAAATTAAAATAGATTTGTAATTTTATAGCTAGAATGTGGTACTTTTCACATCCGGGGAAATATAATATTCTGCCTTTTCAATATTTTCCAGGATGTTTCATTTTTCTGGGAGAGGGCTGGGTGATAACTTTCCACACCCTCTTAATCTAAATTATGTTTTATTTAAAAGAATGAAGTAGAAACTGAAAATAATGGATAAGATGAAAAAAGAGATTTCAGGGTTTGCTTCCTTTCCAATTTCAAGTATTTTTAGTTCAGGTAAAAAACAATGGACTGGATCCAGACTAAATTAGTTTGCCTGCACTTAAAACCAAACGAAATCAGCAAGACCTAGTATAATTCCAACTAGCTTCAAGCACTATATCAATGGAATATAAACTCAACTTAATTTAGGCATAATCAAAGTGTTGTGATCCCTTCAAATCTGGATTCCAATGAAATCACCAATTTCATATATTTAATTTCTTGGAAAATCATTTTTTTATTGAAAATTTTTAAAAAAGATTTTACAAATATTTACCTACCTCCCTCACGCTCCCCACCCGAGCCCATCGCCCCCCCCCCAACCTCCTCCCCCCCATCTTCCCAGAGCAAATACAGGGTATAAATCTTTAACAATTATATTCTAAAATAAACTAAAAATAACTTGGCTTCATCTTTCATTTGTGCTTTAACTCCTCTTTTGTTAAGCTAATTATAAACAAATTAAATCATTCCTTGCTTTTTCAATCATAAGCTATCTGGAATTTATAAGAGCCGAGGTGGCGCAGTGGTTAGGGTGTAGTACTGCAGGCCACTTCAGCTGACTGTTATCTGCAGTTCAGCGGTTCTAATCTCACCGGCTCAAGGTTGACTCAGCCTTCCATCCTTCCGAGGTGGGTGAAATGAGGACCCAGACTGTGGGGGCGATATGCTGACTCTGTAAACCGCTTAGAGAAGGCTGAAAGCCCTATGAAGCGGTATATAAGTGTAACTGCTATTGCTATTGCTATTTAGTCCCGTATTTATTTTGAATATAGTCAATCCATCTTCTCCACTCCAGTTTATATTTCTCATCTGAATGGTCCTTGAGGTATGCTGATATTTTAGCCATCTCTGCTAAGTTTGTGACTTTTAATGTCCATTCTTGAATAGTAGGCAAATCTTCCTTCTTCCAGTATTGCGCCACCAACAGTTTAGCTGCCGGAAAATCATTGATATAAAATCTGTGTCTAGAATGTGTCTACAAGAGCCAGTGGTTTTCCAAAGCCACCATATCAGTATCAAATCCACACTTTTTTTCCTCTACCTAAAATACAGAATAATGTATTTCTCTGTTATGTGAATTTATAAGCTTTCCTTGTTTTATCAGGCACCTTTAATGCGGGGGGATATGGATTTTTCCGAGCATTGATTATCACTAGGAAAATGCCATTGTGTCACATCAGCATCCTGTCATGACTGGGAAAATCCCTCAACCTATCGCATCCATTGCTATTTGGAAGACTATGAAGAAAATGTGAGTGGAAACAAAGACATTGGATAATGCTGCTGAACATAAGAGACATGGTTGATTCATATCCGAGGTGGCGCAGTGCTTAAATGCAGCACTGCAGGCTACTTCAGCTGACTGCAGTTCTGCAGTTCGGCTGTTCAAATCTCACCGGCTCAGGGTTGACTCAGCCTTCCATCCTTCCGAGGTGGGTGAAATGAGGACCCGGATTGTTGTTGGGGGCAATATGCTGACTCTGTAAACTGCTTAGAGAGGGCTGAAAGCCCTATGAAGCGGTATATAAGTCTAACTGCTATGCTATATGACTGAGGCCCAGTCACTGAACTGTCCTGAAAACCTCAATACAGGTAGTTCTCAACTTATGACCACAATTGACCTTCACATTTCTGTTAATGAAACATTTGTTAAGTATGTTTTGCCTCGTTTTATGACTCTGGCCACATTTGTTAGCTGACCACAACTGACCTCAACACTTTTGTTGTTAACTGAAACATTTGTTAAGTGTGTTTTACCCCGTTGTATGATTTTTCTTGCAAGACTTGGTAAGTGAATCACTGAAATCGTGAAGTTAATAACACGATTGGTAAGTGAATCTGGCTTCTTCATTGACTTTGCTTGTCAGAAGGTCACAAAAGGCGAATCACGTGACACACACACACACGGGGGGGGGGCACTGTAACTGTCATAATTATTTGTATTTGTATTTGTATTTTATTGGTCTTGTATGCCGCCCACTCCCGAAGGACTCCGGGCGGCTTACAATAAACAAAGGAAGGGGATAAATAGACAAATAGACAAACAACAATTTAAAATACACAACATTCATAGTTCCCGTGGGGCTGGCTATTTCAACAGCCCCCCAGCCTGCCGGAGCAGTCAGATCTTAGTGGCTTTGCGGAAAGCCGGGAGAGTAGTAAGGGTCCGGATCTCCACGGGGAGGTCATTCCAGAGGGCTGGAGCTGCAACAGAGAAGGCTCTCACCCGGGGGGTCGCCAGCCAACATTGGCTGGCAGATAGGATCCGGAGGAGGCCTAGTCTGTGTGATCTGATCGGTCTATGGGAGGTAATTGGCAGGAGGCGGTCTCTCAGGTACCCAGGTCCGATGCCATGTAGGGCTTTATAAGTAACGACTAGCACCTTGAAGCGAGTCCGGAGACTAATGGGTAGCCAGTGCAGCTCGCGGAGGATAGGTGTAACGTGGGTGCACCTGGGTGCACCCATGATCGCTCGCGCGGCTGCGTTCTGGACTAGCTGAAGTCTTCGAACACTCTTCAAGGGCAGCCCCATGTAGAGCACGTTACAGTAATCCAGTCTTGAGGTCACAAGGGCGTGAGTGACTGTCTGAAGGGCCTCCCGATCCAGGTAGGGTCGCAATTGGTGCACCAGGCGAACCTGGGCAAAGGTCCCCCTGGTCACAGCCGACAAATGGTGTTCTAAAGTCGGCTGGGGATATGAACCAGTTGCCAAGCATCCGGATTTTGATCACATGACCAGAGAGATACTGCCACGGTCATAAGTGTGAAAAACGGTCATAAGTCCCTTTTTTTCAATCCCATTGTAACTTCGAACAATCACTAAATGAATTGTTGTAAGTCGAGGACTACCTGTAGTAATGACATGGTTCTGCCTTGTTTTTGCTTATCCATTATCAACTCCGGAATTCCTCACCTCTGTGTGGTCACTGTTCCCTTCCCATCCATGGCCTGGAAAAAGGCGGAACGCTTGGATAGTGGAAGACAAATTCTGAAAAGACTTAACCTCTTCCTTCAGATTTTGATTCCAGTCTCTTCCTATTTTTGGGGGCAAGAAAAGCCCAGAGAAGAGTCCTTTTATCTCGTGTCTCAAAAATCCTAAGGTATTTGCGTGTATTTGCGTGCCTTGTGGTCAAAGGAAAGATTCTCCACGGCATTCTGGAGCCA
The DNA here is from genome assembly GCF_009769535.1 of Thamnophis elegans. Lineage (NCBI taxonomy): Eukaryota > Metazoa > Chordata > Lepidosauria > Squamata > Natricidae > Thamnophis > Thamnophis elegans. Next base: position 9,337,513 of record NC_045543.1, on the reverse strand, counting down.
AGACTCTTGTCATGATGGAAACCATCATTTCTTGCCAAAAAAGCAGACAGAAGTAACGTTTCATCCATCCAGAGCAGGCTCCGTTGACCATCCACCAGTAGGCATTTAGACATGCCTTGTTTGTTTTTCGCTTTCCTATAAAAGAAGATGGATTGTCCAGAGGGGGGGGGGGGGAGGAATAAAATCTAAATTAAAAAAAAGAAGCATTTGGGACATCGCCCGAAAAAGCTTCCTTGCTTGAAGTTTGGCTTGCTGATTATTCCAAGGTCTTTATCTCCAGGGGCTAAAGAAACAGGGTAACTCTACCCTACTGATTTCCCTCTCTCTTTCTTGCCTCTTTATTTATTTTTCTCTTTCCTCCCCAAACGCGCACTGGGTACCCTTTGAAATGTGCTTGCTCTTGCTGTCCACTAGAAGGAGAGAGTGAATAATGCCATATATCTAATTGTGTGTCTCCACCAAAACTTCCCTCTAATTCTTGGTTGGTAACTCCTCTGGCCTCATTCCCAACACTCCTCCTCCTCCTCCTCCTCCTCCTCCTCCTCCTCCTCTCTCTCTCTCACAAAGAAAAGAATTTGCTTTCTTTCGCTCCACTCCCTTCCTACCCCCAGTCCAAGGTCTTTTCTCATTTCAAAGCAAGCTACTTGAATGACTATTCAGTATGTGCCGAATGAGGCCTCTCCCAGCCCGGTGCTCTAGCAAAAGCCGGGGCCGCACTTCTAAAGGCTGCCTGAATGCGATCCTGCCCTCCACAGTCCAGGCACAGCGTACACAGTCCCCTGACCTAGCCATCTGTATGCAAATCTCCGCCAACTAAGTAAACTTTCATTTTTTTTAAAAAAAAAAGAGAGAGTTCCTGCTTCCTTTTGGTGTGTTTGGCAAATGATTAGTGCACACGAATCCTTTGTTTTATTATTATTATTATTATTGTACTTTGTGGACAGAGGAGACTCCTTGGCACCTGCCCTTGTAGTAGGTAGCAGATGGACGTTCTTGGCAGCAACGGGGACATTTCCTCAATGTAGCCCGCCTAAGCCACAAACTGGCATCTTTTCTTCCTTTATGTGGCTACTGAGGAGAAAGGATTAGTAGTGGATTACCAGTAGTCTAGCAGAGCAGTTAGGGGAGAAAGAGGGAGTGAGAGATGCAAATCCGAAGAGCATTTTACAATGAGGAGGAGGAGGAGGAGGAGGAGGAGGAGGAAGAAGAAGGAGAAGGAGAAGGAGAAGGAGAAGGAGAAGGAGAAGGAGAAGGGAGAAGGGAGAAGGGAGAAGGGAGAAGCGAGAAGGGAGGAGAAGGGAGAAGGGGGGAGAAGGGAGGAGAAGGGAGAAGGGAGGAGAAGGGAGAAGGGAGGAGAAGGGAGAAGGGAGAAGGGAGGAGAAGTGGGGAGAAGAAGAAGAAGAAGAAGAAGAAGAAGAAGAAGAAGAAGAAGAAGAAGAAGAAGAAGAAGAAGAAGAAGAAGAAGAATTTATTGCAATACTTTTGGTCCTTACCAAACCCCCCTCCCCACTCAGTGATTTCAATTCTTCCAATCACTATAGCAACTTGGTCCCTCCAGCTAAGTCACTCAAAATCCATCAATTTCTTTGGAGAAATAAGGCACTTCCTTATTCCTTTGTATTAACTCAAGCAAGAACCTCCTAGTGTTTCTAAAGTCATTATCAGACCTGACTTCTAGAAGAGGCCCATCATTCGTGAGAAGGGGTTGGGCAAGGAGCTGCAGAAGTCACTTCCTGTAATTCCATAGATGCCATGATTCCTAACACACAGTTAGACTTTTTTTCCCCCAAGGAAAAGGGTCTCTTTCCCATCTTTTCCCCTAGCAATGCATTGTTTTCCTATATTCATAATTTTGTTGATAAAAATGCTCGAGCTACCTTACCAGATGTTTGTTTAGTTACTGTAGGAAGTTAGCACTCACCCATCTCCTAGAACAGGGGTGTCAAACTCACGGTGTCACGACAGCATCATGTGATATATCTGGACTTTTTTCCCCTTTGCTAAACCGGGTGGGGGCGGAGCCAGCAGGTGATGTATCCGGGCTGCAGGGCTGCGAGTTTGACACCCCTGTCCTAGAAGAATGAAATATTCCAGGAAATATTAAAAAAGGCAGAATATTATTTTTTCCCTAAAGGGGAAACATGTTTCTCCTTTAGGGAAAATATATTATTCTGCCTTTTTAATATTTCCTAGAATATTTCATTCTTCTAGGAGATGAGTGGGTGTTAACGTCCTTCACTACTTTATATCACATTATCAAAGTGACAGATAAAAGAAATCTTAAAAGAGAAGGGGAAGAGAAAAGCATTCCATCAGGATTAGGAGTGGGCAACTATGGCAACTTTACAAACCGTGGACTTCAAATCCCAGAATTCCTGGGCGTGTCTGGCTTAGGAATTGTGGGAATTGAAGTCCACAGGTCCAGAAATTGCCACTGTTGCTCACCCCTGATCTGGATGGCTTTTTCTAACACCTGTGGTTAGGCGTCCTGGAGATTGAATGAAAAAGGAAGTTTTTCTTTCCAAATTCACTTCATTGAGAGATATTATGGGGAGACTGAGAGGAAAGGGAAAAAAAAGAATGTGCTTCTTTGGAAATGAAAGCAGTTGAGCAAGAAAAGAAATAATTATGTAAACCATTTGGTATTAATAATTAAAATATTGGAGAATGCTAATGCGTTTCATAGACATCATGCCAAGAAAATGTTTTCCAGAAAAGGCATTTATAAATCAGCACAGACGGCTATTTCAGCAACAAGCTGCTTTTATTTGTGGGGAGATATGTGGTTATATATGTGTGTATGCATTAGGGTTTGATATAAAAAACAGTATAATTTTATATTATGTAATTAGAAGAACAGTCCTCTGAATATACCACTTGAAAATCACTCAAAGCTGTTTTTTTTTTAAAAAAATGAGGCCTTAGGCAGCAGCTGATTATCAAGAACTTGTGACCTACGTTGGAATATGCTTATATCTATATACTCTGATTTAAGACTAAGCAGATGTTTGACCATCTCAGAACAGCCTCAGGTATAGTATTCATCTATAAACATATGGTGGAGACATTGGATTTGAACAGCATGAAACATCCCTAGGTTTAAATATTAATTTTTTTTCCTCCCAAGGATCCCATAACAATCGTTCGTAGCATCTGTCACAATATATCTGGAGGGAAAAGGTATGTTTTATATTATATTTCAGTTAATGTCCCATTTTATTTTACTTAGAAAAAGTTGTTTTTATGCTGGAGTGGTGCAAAAAATGCTAATCCTATTTTTCTCCCCTTGCCTTTGTTAACATGCCAGAGTGACTACTGAAAGATAATGCATTTGTAGAATTTATTTTATAAGCTGTGGTGATCACCACTAGCTTAGATGGCTTTTCCAAAGGTGCAGAAAAATAGAAGGAAGAGAAAGTTTTTAGGGTAGATGAAATAGTTGATGTGAAAAGGCTGGAGAATATTAACTGATCTCCTATCCTAAGCTCAGTTTGAGGCTTTCCAAAGAGATTTACCTGGATTTGCAAGAAAAAAAGAAGCTGATTGTCGTGATGCAGCAAGGTTATTCTTATAAGTCTGTAAAAATACTACATTGCTAAGATCTCCCCAGAATCCTGAATATTATAAATTAAGTAGGAGTATGGCAAATGGTCAAAGAGTAAAAATATTACAGGTTAGGGTTAACAGGTGGGGTCTCCAAAATTCTGAATTCAAATTATGCTAGGCTTTTAGACTCTGTGTGTGTGTGTGTGTGTGTGTGAGAGAGAGAGAGAGAGAGAGAGAGAGAGAGAGAGAGAGAGAGAGAGAGAGAGAGAGAGAGAGAGAGAGAGAGAGAATGAATGAATGAATGAATGAATGAATGAATGAATGAATGAACGAACGAACGAACGAATATGGACAAAATTTATAAAATTTATATGCCGCCCAATCCTGAAGGACTGTCATGATCTCATTATTTGCAAACCCTAACAACAGCCATCCAAATTTCCTATTTTTTCTCCAAGGTCCCAAACCTATGAACATGATCCTATAGCCTCCCCCTCCACCACTTTTATTCCAAGTCCCTAAGAATTCTGACACCATGCCAATATATAAATACATAAACAATCCTGATTAAATCTTAATGGGCTTTGTATGTTATCTCTTTTAATGGGAAGCAGTATTCAAATGTACAGCATAAACAATGAATACATGTGAAGATGCACTTGACAAAGGTGATTTAGGGTGAAATCCAGAGATATTTCTATTTCATATCAATAAACCACAGAATCCTCTAAAGCCCAATTAGTTGCAAAGACTTTACTCAAAGCAAGATGGAATCTCAGTTTCACTGAGATCTTTTCATGGATCTTTATGATAAAAGAAGAAAAACATAACAACATGGACATAATAAACTGTTATTACATATTACTTTTCAAACTGTTTATTTGAAAAATAAAAGAACAAAAGAAGGGGAGACAAAAACAATGATTTTAGATTAGAGGAAAGATTTAAGTTAAAAGATAGACAATTTAGATCAATTAAGGAAGATTTGGGAATCTTCTCCTTTCAAGGATTTTTAAAAAAATATATATATCTGGTGAGCAACTTTTAAATATGAATTTAGGCAAGTGGTTGAACAGATTCATTTATTCTTATCTTATGTCTTTGTAGAATATGTATTATGAAATGTATCGGCACTTCTCAAATACGATTTCAGAAGAACAAAATGCACCATTTACCAGTTTTATAGTTTTCCTTTCATCTAAGCCAAGGTGGCGCAGTGGTTAAATGCAGCACTGCAGGCTACTGCTAGATCAGCAGTTCGGCGGTTCAAATCCCACCGGCTCAGGGTTGACTCAGCCTTCCATCCTTCCGAGGTGGGTAAAATGAGGACCCAGATTGTTGGGGGCAATATGCTGACTCTCTGTAAACCGCTTAGAGAGGGCTGAAAGCCCTATGAAGCGGTATATAAGTCTACTGCTATTGCTATTGCTATCTAGACTAAGACATCTCAAGAGTGTATTTTATGCTTATTTTTTTGGCAACATCGCATACTTTACTAGCAAAATGTTAGGATTAGAATGCATCGCTAAACATACCAACACACCAACCTATTTCTGAAAACAACAACAAGATTGGTATTGATATGCAGTGTGTTACACACTTGTATTGTATTGTATTGTATTGTATTGTATTGTATTGTATTATTTGTATGCCGCCCTTCTCCGGGAGGACTCAGGGCAGCGAACAATTCAAGGGGGGAAAAAAGGGGGAACATAAAAGACAAAATACAAATAATAAAAGTAGACAACAGTCGAGAGGGGAGGGAACTCATCACCCCCAGGCCTGCCGGCAAAGCCAGGTTTTGACGGCTTTTCGGAAGGCCTGGAGAGAGGTGAGGGTCCGAATCCCTGCGGGGAGTTCGTTCCAGAGGGCCGGAGCTGCCACAGAGAAGGCCCTCCCCCGGGTAATAGCCAGGTGGCATTGGCTGGTAGATGGCACCCGGAGGAGGCCAACCCTGTGAGATCTAATGGGTCTGTGGGAGGTAATTGGCAGCAGGCGGTCTCTCAAGTACTTATATTTGGATGACCAATTAAACTGTAGTTAAATTTAACCATTTAACCATAACTAATTTAAATGGATTTGAAGCCAACAGAATGCTATCATTCCAAAGGTATCTTGAATCAACTTGGTTAAGATGCCAGAGAAGAGAACTACATCCCACTGTTGGAAGAAATTTCCCTGGTTCGTTCCCAGCTGGGAAGCAGTCATAGATGCTGTGAATAGACATGAAAGCAGCTTCCAGAAAAGGGATCCTTTAATCCAGGAAGGCAAGAAGAGTAGTGACATAGCTCAAGCATTCCTGAGTTGCAAGCAAGGTGGCCTGATAAGTGTATGGATTTTTATACCCATCTTTCCTTTGAAGTTGGTGTGATTTGATGAGATTTTGCATCTGCCTCTAGCTAAGGTGATTGCTCTGAATTCTGTCTTCCTGCCTTAATGATTTAATCCTGTTCCTGGGCTTTGTCTTTCTTATCCTGGGGGTTAATTCTGCCAGGAAAGAGGAAAAGGGGAATTCCAGGTGAGTTATTTTTAGCCTGATTCCCCTTATCTTAACGGCTGTACTTAAGTATTTCTATTGTCAGCTCTGTTAGCAGGCTGCTTTGTGCTTTTCTTTCAGCTGGTGCTTCTAAGTTTTCTTAAAGGGGGAAGGGCTGGCTTGAGTCTCTTGGCACTGTTTTCTGAGGTTATGGTGTCCCTGGCACTGTCCCCCTGGGGTACACTTCCCACACCACTTTGCCGCAAAAGATCATTGTTATGAAGTAGCCCCACGGTCAATAGTCTAATTTGCAAGAAAGTTGAAAATGGAAGAGGTATTTTGTTAGGCTTGCTTCCATGAACAATCCTTCCTTCAGTCATTTTTGACTTCCTCACCAACAGAGTAATAAAGGAAAGCTTGGAATTCAAGTAGATCAGATAGAGCTGAGGTGGCGCAGTGGTTAAATGCAGCACTGCAGGCTACTTCAGCTGACTGCAGTTCTGCAGTTCGGCTGTTCAAATCTCACCGGCTCAGGGTTGACTCAGCCTTCCATCCTTCCGAGGTGGGTAAAATGAGGACCCAGATTGTTGTTGGGGGCAATATGCTGACTCTGTAAACCGCTTAGAGAGGGCTGAAAGCCCTATGAAGCGGTATATAAGTCTAACTACTATTGCTATAGATAGAGAAAGCTTCATTTAAGGAAGAACCTTGGATAATGAAGTGAGTGAGGCTCATACATGTCGAGGTCTGTTTTAACATTAGCTTAATAAATAAGTGACAGTGGTCTGGCCCAATATCTGATTTTTTTTAAATATAAACAATGCTATGTGTCAATGGTTAGATCAAAGGTAGTCAACCTTTTTATACCTACCGCCCACTTTTGTATCTCTGTTAGTAGTAGATTTTTCTAACTGCCCACCGGTTCCACAGTAATGGTGATTTATGAAGTAGGGAAGTAACTTTACTTTATAAAATTTATAAAGCAGAGTTACAGCAAACCCCTACCGCCCACCCTGAAAGCTGGAACTCCCACTAGCGGGCGGTAGGGACCAGGTTGACCACCACTGGGTTAGATGATCTAGAGCAGGGGTGTCAAACTGGCGGCTCGCGGGCCGGATGTGTCATGCACAGGCCACACCCACGCCAGCTCCACAAAAGGAAAAAAAAACATCACGATAAGTCACGGGATGGCAATGTGACCCCATGAGTTTGACACCCGTGGTTTAGACGTTGTAGCGCAGTGGTTAAATGCAGCACTGCAGGCTACTTCAGCTGACTGCAGTTCTGCAGTTCGGCTGTTCAAATCTCACCGGCTCAGGGTTGACTCAGCCTTCCATCCTTCCGAGGTGAGTAAAATGAGGACCCGGATTGTTGTTGGGGGCAATATGCTGACTCTGTAAACCGCTTAGAGAGGGCTGAAAGCCCTATGAAGCGGTATATAAGTCTAACTGCTATTGCTATTATTTGAACATAGATTATTTTTTGACATTTATATTTTATCAGGTTTTTCTAATTTAGTTGAAATGTTAATAATATTACTAGTGAAAGTATGATACACCGTACACTAAATAAATAAATAAATGATCTGGCTTTGTAGATAATGCTAAATTATAAGCTATGGTTTACAATCCACAATGACCGATTCACACATCAAAGTAAACATCAAATCGAAGCAATCATTCTACCCCCCCTAGTATTAGGAACATATTCTTGACAACAGGGCAGAAGAGAGAGCCCCCCCCCACTACCGTTTGGCAAAGATAATTTTTGATTTCCCAGTCCAGCTTACCTAGATTTTAAAAGATGAATTATCCAATGAACTTGCTTGTTGGAAAGAAGTGAGTTGTTTCGTTTGTGCTCATTACTCTGTGGCAGCTGGTATATTTTAAGCTCAAGTTTGGCTTCTCACGAATTGCAAGCTGTGATTCTGGCTACCCCTTTGTAATACTATACAGTTGGGATTTTTTTTTACGGGGGAGGGGGAACCCCTTACTAAATGTAACTATTCATGCTTAAAATTTCTGGAATAATTACATTCTTTGATTCTCCATTAATGCAGATATTTTTGAAAATACCATCATTCTGTTTCTTGCATATAGACATTAGCCCCAGTTTCATTTTAAATAGCAGCAATGCACTAAAACAAAGGGCCTGTTTGAAAACCTCTCCGTAAACCTGGAGTCGATTGTTACATTATTCAGTTTGATAATGCTAACTTTAACAATAAAATACTAGTGTTTTAAAAGTGTTTTAAAGCAACTCCCCCATTTCCCCTGGAGTTGATATATTAAGTTTTGTTTACTCTAGGCTGGTGGTGATGAGAAGGAGGCTCCATTGTGAGGATGTGACCTCAACAAATGTTAAATGGAGCACCTTCATACCATCAGGGATAAGAAGCTGTGTAGGGATGCGCTCTCTATTTCTTAAATCTGTTTGGTTTTAATCTATTGCAGTGTTTCTCAACCCTGGCAACTTGAAGATGTCTGGACTTCAAGTCCCAGAATTCCACAGCCAGCGAATGCTGGCTAGGGAATTCTGGGAGTTAAAGTCCAGACATCTTCAAGTTGCCAAGGTTGAGAAACACTGATCTATTGCCATGATGACATACCTATAGCACGCATGCCACAGGTGGCAGGTGTAGCCCTCTCTGCAAGCATGCGAGCCGTCGCCCAGCTGAGATCCACCGTGCATGCATGCACACCTCCTGCCGGCCAGCTGATCTTTGTATTCTGCTGCGCATGCGGGAGATGTGCGCGCATGTGTGGAGGGTCATACGTGCATGCATGGAGGCAGGGGGCATCATGTGTGCATGTGCAGGGAGTGGGGGGAGCACAGGGGTTGCATCACACGCCCCCACACCCAATGTTTGGTTTCAGGAGGCGGGAGGCTTGATAGGCACAAAACGGGCCATGGGGGGGGTGCATTTTAGCAATAGCAATAGCAGTTAAGACTTATATACTGCTTCATAGGGCGTTCAGCCTTCTCTAAGCGGTTTACAGAGTCAGCATATTGCCCCCAACAACAACCCGGGTCCTCATTTTACCCACCTCGGAAGGATGGAAGGCTGAATCAACCCTGAGCCGGTGAGATTTGAACCGCCGAACTGCAGAACTGCAGTCAGCTGAAGTAGCCTGCAGTGCTGCATTTAACCACTGCGCCACCTCGGCTCTCAGGGAGGCCTGCTAGGCCCAAAACGGGGCACGGGGGAGTGTCACGCGCATGTACGGGGGAACGCGAGGAATGTTGCGTGCGTGTGGTGGGGCGAGGAAGCGTGTGGGGATTGTGCATGCATGCTCAGGGGGGTCATGCATTGCATTTTGGGTGTGGGCACGTGTGCGCGCAATTTCAGCATGTGAGGACCGAAAGGTAAGCCATCTCTGATCTATTGTCTTCAGGTACATTTCGTTTAATCCCTGATGGGATGAAGATGCTCCATTTAACAACCTTTTGGGCCCTGGGAGGGGACCAACTCCATGGAGAGAGGTTTTTCCACGGACCGGAGAGGGCATGGTTTCATGTGCTGCCTGCATCCCGCATATGGGGCTTTTGCTTGTTTGCGCAGCCCAGTTTCTGACATGCCTCAGCCTGGTGCCAGTCCATAGACTGGGTGTTGGGCACCCCTGGTATAAACAACTTAATACTTATCAAAGCATTAAGAAGGTACACTAGAGTGTATATACAACCTTAGCCTTCGATTCATACATATTCATAAATTTTCTCTGTTGCAATATGTGCGTGAATTTCTGTGTGTCAACACACAAACACACACGCATAAAATAAACCAAACAAACATGCACATTATTATGTTCCTCTACCTCAGCTGCTGGTTTATACAAAGATATGTAAGGTTTTTGATCCGAGAGGGGGCTGCAAGATAAATATGTGTAGAGTTAACAGCCACAGTGACAAATACTGAGATGTCATTCCTAAAATATCTCTCTTCTTTCTGCCTGTGCCAATGTCTATGTTACAATTTTGGTTAACTGAGATTTGTTCTCCTCCAACAGTGTGCCTACAGTGACTATCTGCCACCTGTTAGTCTGCATGAAAAACTGCTTTGAAAATACACAATAAGCAGATTGTTTGTTACAGTTGTGCCACAGACAACTGTATTAGTGTTCTCCATGCCGTGCTCCCCGCATAAACAAAGCTGCAATGAGCAGTCCCTCAGAGATTAGAACCACATCTCAGAAGGTTTTTCTCGCAACAATCGTGTCATCCCAAATCGTAGTTTACCTGCTTGGCACCTTTCGTAATTGCAGAGGCTCGCAATCAAAGCAGAAACATTCTCTCTGATGCCTGCATGGATAATGTTGACATGAAAAGCAAAGGCATTTCCCCTTTTACTTCGGAGATTCGTTTTCTCCCACAAGTTTCAAAAAAAATTCCCTCCTTAGACGTAACCTGGTTACGACCATTCTCGGATATCCATCTTCTGCAGTATCTGTTCTCAGTTTTATTCCCACACAGCACGTCTACAAGACAATAGATTAGACTGAACTTCAGTCCTGGCTGGATTACTTGCAAGAGCCCCATGGAACAGGGCCTGGCCTTTTAGCTTTAGCAAGTGAACTTTACTACACACACTATATTTATAGGAACAGGTACAATTTGGCGATAATAGAAGAAAGGAGGCATCAAATGTTTGTTAAGCCCTGCCCTTAGCAGTTTTCTCAGAATTCAAGCGCTAAGAAGCTTATAATTCAACTGAAAACACACACACACACAGAGCTCCCTACATAATAAAAAGAACAAATGCTATTGCAAATTCTCTCTGCTGGTTCAAGAACGTAAAGTGGAGGCTGGGTTACATGCTCAGCGTAATAGGAAGCCAGCAGAATAACTCCCGGGACCTTCATGTTACTCCTGCAATTTATCACATTACGGTTGCACCTCACCATTTATGCCTGTTGTAATAAGATACAATTCTAACCATTAATTCATGTGTGGCAGCAGCTACTATCATTACCTTAAAATAAATAGAAAAGTTATTATAAATGCCATCATAGGAGAAGACTTCGAGCAAGATCACAATAGCCAATTAGACTATTCTTCTAAAAGGGAAGACCAGATAACAAGAGAAATATGAAGGTCATTTTTTTAAACGAATCCTGGACTGTGCTAATTTGATTGATGAAAGGCCAGCCAAACATTCTAATAAGAGGAGTTATACACAGTATTTCATCCAAATAGACATAAATGCTACTCAAGATGTCCGCATAGAGCCGAGGTGGCGCAGTGGTTAGGGTGCAGTACTGCAGGCCACTACAGCTGACTGTTATCTGCAGTTCAGAGGTTCTAATCTCACCGGCTCAAGGTTGACTCAGCCTTCCATCCTTCCGAGGTGGGTGAAATGAGGACCCAGACTGTGGGGGCGATATGCTGACTCTGTAAACCGCTTAGAGAGGGCTGAAAGCCCTATGAAGCGGTATATAAGTCTAACGGCTATTGCTATTGCATATCTCATGATACTCATCCCGATAACTTACAAAGTTTAAAAACAACCACAATTTAAACAGTTTGGATCATAAATGCCTTAGCTTGAAACAGCCTTTCCCTCTTGTAAATTAATACCTTTAGCTTAACCCCCAGTACCAACATCGAGATCTTTAATAACTAGTGGAAGGCTAACAACGTTATTGTACTTACTATGGCTAGCTTACTAATAACAATAAGATAACCATATTTCTGTATGGGGGCAATTGTACTGGGAAATTGTTCTAATAGAACAGCTTATCATTTTAAAAAAAGATAGCAATGCCTCAACACAGAATTTTGTTACCTCACCTGGTTTAAACTTACTTATTAAATACAACAAAGCCATGATTATTGTTTTCTCTCCTGTTCCAGATTTTATATAATCTAATTGAATACATTTATGTGTGTTTCCCCTTTTTCCAATGTCAAATGACACTGAAGCTTCTGGGCCTATTGTATTGCTTATTCATGGCTTAACATTGTACCTGAGCCTGTTCCTATTTTATTCTGTGCTATTCCCCAACCTGGAATCATGGCTTAGTATTATATGAAACTGTAGCTGAACTGTGCTATCAGATAAGATTTAATGCAAAAATTGTGACATCAAATTGTTGTTTTCTCTTAACAGCCACATAGATAGATCCCCTCCCCAGCCTATTAGGAATATCTCTTCCACACATCTTTTTTTATGTTGTGTTGTGCATCAAAAGTTGTGTTTTATGCCAAATCTTTCTGGTTTGCCCACTGGGTTTCATTTCATCGCAAGGAAACACCTTCACTCCATCTAGTTACTATGTCCCCTGGCAGAAATTCCACCTCTTTTGCTGAAATCTATAAAAATACATTGCAACGAGGGTAATGGAAATCTCCCTCCTTCCCTTCCTTCCTTCCTTCTTTCTGTAGGAAGTTAGCATCCAGCCCTCTCCTACAAAAATGAAATATCCTGGGAAATATTGAATATATTTCCCTGGATCAGAAATGGAGAAACATGCTTTCAGGCAGGAAACAGACTCACTCTTAATATCCTCCACTTTCCTTAATGGGCCATTAAAATGCCCTAGCCAGTCTATTCTACATAACAAAGAGTCCCCCCAAGCTCCAGGGTGATAGGATTAAGGCATGATAGTATTAGCCCTTTACCCATCTCACCACAGAGCACCTGGGAAAAAGCAATGCTCAACCAAACCCTGGACTCAAGACAGCCTACAGAGTTGCCCCTGCATGGCCCCATGGGAGTCTGACAACCAATCAGAATACATTTCTTACACAGGAACAGGAAACAGAGAGGTGGGGCCAAACAGAGTATAAAAAAACCCAGCAAGCTCCTCCTTCTCTCTCTTTTCTTCTTCACTCAACATCTTCAAGCACGTGATCCCCTTTTCTGTTCAGGACCTCAAGCCATGTGATCCTGTCCACCACCTTCTAAAGAAGAAGGAGAATCCATTAGCCAGAGGATATGTTAAATGCAGTCTGGACAAAACACAAGGCTCCCCTAGGTTAAATACTGCAGTCCAGAAAGACCACACAATTCTGTATTTTTTCTTAAACCAAGAAAAGAAACACAAAGTATCTTGTACACTGTCTTCTGTTTGATAGAGCTGAGTGTCCAGAATGGCCTGCTATTAATGTACTCTTAAGTGTGTCAGAATTCAGGTCTGTGGTATTGTTCTTGGTATCTGCAACATTAGATACGCTGAATTTCAACATTTAACATTGCCAGAAGCTATAAAGCAGAGGTGTCAAACCCGTGTCGTCATGTGACGTCCCACAACTTTTTCCCCCTTCTCTAAACTGGGCATAGGTGTTGGCCAGCATGTGATGCATTTGGCCCGCGAGCTGTGAGTTTGACAGCCCTGCTATATAAAGTATCAGAATTCTGACAACTGAGCTTCAGCATAACTAGAAGGCATAAGGAGCTGTGGTGGCACAGTGGTTAGAGTGCAGTACTGCAGGATACTTCAGGCTGCCAACAGTTTGGCAGATCGAACCTCACCAGGCTCAAGGTTGACTCAGCCTTCCATCCTTCCAAGGTCAATAAAATGAGGTCCCAGATTGTTGGGAGCGATATGCAGACTCTGTAAAACGCTTAGAGAGGGCTGTAAAGCACTGTGAAGCGGTATATAAGTCTATAATAGCTATTGCTGTAAGATTGGTTGAAAAGCACCCATTTACCCAACCCCAGCAGAAGATTACGTGGCATGACAAAACCGCGCTCCACTAAAGCGTGCCCGATTAAACCGCGTCGCTGATGTCATCAGCAGGGCGACAACAGCGACCGAGGAGAAAAAAGGGTGCTTTAAATAGCGCTTTGAAAGCAAGCCGATTCACGTTAAGGTAAGGGTTAGGTTTAGGGTTAGGTTTAGGTTAAGGGTTAGGATTAGGTTTAGGGTTAGGTTAAGGGTTAGGTTTAGGGTTAGGGTTAGGGTTAGGTTAAGGGTTAGGATTAGGTTTAGGGTTAGGTTAAGCGTTAGGGTTAGGTTTAGGGTTAGGTTAAGGGTTAGTGTTAGGTTTAGCGTTAGGTTAAGGGTTAGGTTTAGGGTTAGGTTTAGGGTTAGGTTAAGGGTTAGGTTTAGGGTTAGGTTTAGGGTTAGGTTTAGGGGGGTTAGGTTTAGGGGTTAATTTTAGCTTTAGCGTTCGCAGCGTGCTTTTTTCGTCGCGCTGTGATGACGTCAGCTACGCGCTTTCGTCGAGCGCGCTTTAGTCGAACGCGGTTTTGTGGTGGAACCGAAGATTAAACCAAGCTCAATTCCATTCAAACTTATCTTCGTAATGATCACTGAATCAAAAGGATTTCAGCGTGGCCCACTTCCTCTTGCATTTTGAGTGGCTAATTGTGTGCAAATACACCATACATAGGACACAGAACATAATAAACCTTTCTATTGCCTTTCATATTTCAAGGCAAACGTTAAACCATTCATGGGGAGAAGTGTTCCTTCTTTTCTCCTATGCTTTTGCCTCAAGGTTAAAAAAATCCAGCAAAGATTATTATGAAAGTCCTTGCTCTGTGAGGACTTCTTTCTGAGAAAATAAATCCAACACTGTTCACTTTGAAACGCTGTCAACTTCACCATTGAACGGCCCCGCTTTAAATCCATAATGTATGATTTGCTTTTCATATTTAACATATTGTACAATCTCAGCACTGACAACGGTAGAGATGCTCTTATTTGCATTTTAATCATTTAATTGAAAGCACTTCATGGAATCATTTAAAAATCAGACATATTTATGTTCTGGGATCCAGTATCAAAACAAAAGGAATGAAACCCTGATAAAATCCATTTGACTCAAATTACCTACCTATTCAACCTTTTCCAGGACTGGCATGTTTGCTAGCCAGCTGCGATAATAATTGCATCATATTAATTTGCAAGTAAATGCAAACATGGAATTTGGGCCCTTTTGCTACAGTCATGAAAAAATCCACATAGGTATTCATTTCCTAAGTGCAAAAGGAAAAATGCAATTCTACTAATGAATTGGGACCTTATTACAATCCCATTCACGTCCGTTTGAGTACAGCTCGACTTACCTTCCAGAGATAGAAAGGCAGCCTTTAAAAATGACCTGTAGAGATGCCAAGGATAATACCGTGAACTTACTTCAGCATCTGGAAGGGTTTTGGTTGTTGTTTTTTAAACAGTAGTCATTTCTTATTGCACAGCAAGCTTCTTTTCAAACAGAAATGTTTCAAAAGCTGCTTATGATACTGGCGTGTTTACCACTGCCGGCCATAGAATTCCTCAGTAGTGTCCCATTCAAAGACTAACCAGATCTGACTCTGCTTAGCTTCCCAGGACAGACTTAGTCAGACAGCTGTTAACCCCTATTTCTGAAAGCGGAGATTCCTTTTAGGTCTTGAAATGACATGCAGAGCCCACAAAAAACAGGGCTCAACATAAAGAAGGAAATAATGCTGAAAACAGAGGAAGAGGGCAGAGCCAAGTGAGCTGTCCTCACTCATTCTCCTCAAGTATTCATTAGCTGGTTGGTTGGTTTTTCCAAATAGACATCCTGATTCTTCCATATTCAGTTAGGGTCTTCTGTAGCAGAGGGAAAAAAAGTGGGA
This sequence comes from Thamnophis elegans, assembly GCF_009769535.1. Lineage (NCBI taxonomy): Eukaryota > Metazoa > Chordata > Lepidosauria > Squamata > Natricidae > Thamnophis > Thamnophis elegans. Next base: position 9,321,941 of record NC_045543.1, on the reverse strand, counting down.
GTGAAATTATTGCAGGAGCTGAAAAATGAACAAATAAAAGTGATTGTCTCTTTTGGAAACGTTTGCTACAGCGCTTGAGAGTATTGAGTTCAACTTGGGAAAATCTACATAAAATGGCCAAAACAAAGAAAGGAAGCTTGGAATTCAGAAAGTCTATGCATCTACTATTAATATATTCATCTGTATCAGTGGTGGGATTCAAATTTATTTACTGCCGGTTCTGTGGGCGTGGCTTTGTGGGCATGGTGTAACTTTATGGGCGTGGCAGGAGAAGGTTATTGCAAAATCCCAATTCCCTCCCCAACCCACTAACCTGCTTTCCAGTTCCGTTTTCCTGCTCAGGGCAACAAAAGAAGATCAGCTGGGAGGCAGCGTATTTGCGGGTTCTCCAAACTATTCAAAATTTCCGCTACCGGTTCTCCAGAACCTGTCAGAACTGGCTGAATACCATCTCTGATCTGTATGGACAGTCTTTGATCAGAGATGGCATCATGAAACTTGCAGTGTGCAGGGCAGTGGTGGGTTTCAAAATGTTTTAGAACCTCTTCTGTAGGTGTGGCCCCCTTTGTGGGAATGGCTTGCCGGCCCTGTGGCTGGGTGGGAGTGGCTTGCTGGCCATGTGACCGGGTGGGAGCAGCTTGCCAGCCATGTGACCAGGTGGGCGTGGCCAACTTGTAAAATGTGGTGAAACTCACTTAACAACGCTCTTACTTAGCAACCAAAATGTTGGCTCAGAAACTCTGGCATTTGAAGCACGCAAGTCTTAAAGCTGTCAAGTTAAAAGACCCTTGCACCCCTAACTTTTTAGGAAAAAAACCCAGTGGTGTTCAAACTTGACAGCTTTAAGACTTGTGGACTTCAACTCCCAGAATTCCTCCTCCAGTCATGTTGGCTCAGGAACTCTGGCATTTGAAGCACGCAAGTCTTAAAGCTGTCAAGTTACAAGATCCTTGCACCCCTAACCCTTTAGAAAAAAAAACCCCAGGGGTGTTCAAACTTGACAGCTTTAAGACTTGTGGACTTCAACTCCCAGAATTCCTCCTCTCGCTCTTCATCTTGATGATGTGCGGATGGGCGGGGGGAGGGAGCTGGAACCGGTTCTAAACGGCACTGTAGATTTGTGGAACCTCTTCTATAGAAGAGGTTACAACTGGCAGGAACCCACCCCTGGTGCAGGGGGCTGGACTTGATGACCTCCAACTCTAGGATTCTATGCTATGCCATTCTAAACAAATGGCAATGGCAATATACAAATGTGTTATGTTAAATAAATACACAAGTAAAGAAAACTGGTCATTGTATAAGAGTCAAATAGGGGTAGTGGTTAAGGCATCAGGCTAGAAACCAGGAGACTGTGATTTCTAGTCCCACCTGAGGTTAAAAAAAAAAAAAAGCCAGCTGGGTGATCTTGGGCCAGTTATGTTCATTTAACCCTAAGGAGGAGACAATGGCAAACCACTTCTGAGAAACCTCACTAAGAAACTGCAGGGATTTGCAGAATCAGACATGATTGAAGGGAAGGGAAGAAAAAAAATATCGTATGGCCTTGCTGACATATACTTAAAATTGATGAAATTATGGACAATTTAAAGGGGAATTAAAAATTAATTTTTAACGGCGCACCAAAATTAGAGAGCTTGCACTAATGGCAAAATTGACTGCAAATATTTATAATAGAGCAGTCTTTCTCAACCTTGGCAACTTGAAGATGTCCGGAGTTCAACTCCCAGAATTCCCCAGCCAGCATTCGCTGGCTGGGGAATTCTGGGAGTTAAAGTCCGGACATCTTCAAGTTGCCAAGGTTGAGAAACACTGTAATAGAGGTTTCCTTAACAAAATGTAAGCAGGAACACTTCCTTTTCATCCGATACATTACATACCAGGGCAGGCATATTTGGAATACGGTTCTTAAGAGTAAAAGATAACGCTTAATTTAAATTATCAGATAAAACAATTTAAGCAAATAGAAGCAACAATCTCCAATATTTCAAGAAAAGTGCAAATATTTAAGTGGTTACTGGCTAGGATCAAAGGAATCTGAATTCTTCATTTTCTTTTAATGTTTTGCTTTTTTATTTTCAACACCTCATATTTCAGTATTGATCCTCTTTTTTGCTATCAGCTTGAAGACCATATATCTGTAAGCAAATTTCATATATCCATAGTTCTTTCTCACTTTAAAATTAGTAGGTAATTTTTGTTTTAGGAGTTAAAGCTCAAATGAAAGATGATACTAACTTTCTTTAAGTTTAAGATCCATAGTTCTTTCGCACTTTAAAATTAGTAGGTAATTTTTTTTTTAGGAGTTAAAGCTCAAATGAAAGATGATACTAACTTTCTTTAAGTTTAAGAGGTGTATGGAGAGTGGAAGAGGTATATTGAGTTTCTATTTTTTTGGGTATTGTTGACAAGAGGAATTGCTGCGATTATTGTTTAATGTTCTATGGCTATGCACAGTATATATGTGAGTGTAGGAAAATGAAAAAATGGAAAATAAAAAACATTATCTCCAAATAAAAAAAAAGTTTATTTTAGAATATCTTTGTTAAAGATTTATACCCTGTATTGGTTCTGGGAAGTTGGGGGGGAGGGGGAAGGTTGGGGGGGTGTGGGGTTCGAGCAGGGAGGGCAGGGGGGGGACTAGGCCTCCTCCGAATTCCATCCACCGGCCAATGTCGACTGGCGACTACTCGGAGGAGAGCCTTCTCTGTAGCTGCTCCGACCCTCTGGAACGAACTCCCCGTGGAGATTCGCACCCTCACCACCCTCCAGGCCTTCCGCAAAGCCCTTAAAACCTGGCTGTTCCGACAGGCCTGGGGCTAAAGAACCGTCCCCCTATCTCGAATGGTATGATTGTTGCGCTTTTAAATTATGTATTGTTTTGTGTTGTTGTCAAATTGTTTGTATCCCCCCTTCCCTTGTTTTGAGTTGTGAGCCGCCCTGAGTCCCCTTCGGGGGAAAAGGGCAGCATACAAATGAAATAAACAGTTAAACAGTTAAACAGGTAAGCATTTGTAAAAGTTTTTTTTTAAAAAAAAAATTTCAATAAAAAAAAATTTAGTAGGTAATTTTTGTTTTGTTTTACCGCAGACTGATTTCTTTTTAATGTTATGATAGAAGCTCAGGGAGGATGCAAAGTAAAATCATCCACGCAGAAATCCAAATTTTGTAGGAGCGAATACGTACTACCAAACAAACAAACAAACAAACAACAACAAATATTAAAGAAAGCCATTATCAAATGCACAAGGTCACTCGGGGATGTAAGGAGCGAGCCTTGAAAATCCCGTGTTTTTATATATGTACGGCAACAACAATCCGAACAATAAGGACCTGCCACTGCCAATGGAACATGTTTAACGTGGGGGGTGGTGTGTGTGTGTGGGGGGGGGTTTCTGACCTCGCCTGAGCAGGGGAGGGGGCCACTTTTCAATAAAAGCAGCTCGCCCGCTGAATTTCCAGCTCATTGTTCGGGTCTCCGTTGCCAAGGCAACCGGAGCAGCTGCTAGATTGTAGGATTTGGCTTGGGTTTCCTAGGTAGCTCGGCGGCGGCTTGTGTGTGTGTCCAGTTCATGTGGCCTGCCAGCCATTCACCCTCCTGCTGCTGAGGGTGTCCTGCCAGACCGTGCCGAGATAATGTTTACTAACATCAGCCACATGGCTCCCATTTCGCCATAGCTCTGCCCAAAATATGTCACTCATGGCCGATTGTCAGGCACCAGGCCAATCGGCGTCTACCACAGGGAAAGATCTGTCGCAGGGGAGGGGAGGGCCGCCTCTCTGACCTTTCGCCAAGCATCTCCTTTTCCTATGAAAGGGAAATCAATGTGAGCTTTCACCGTCGCCTTCTGCATAAACAGCGCTACGAATTGGGGATGCATAATAAGGAATGCGGGGAGTTGGAGGCGCGCTCCTGGATGTGCATTTATACAGCAGACAGTCTGCTGTTTGAACTGGAGCTTATTGTCTAGAGGGTGCACTGCACGGGGGTTTCCTTTCTACCACAAAGGCTTCCACCAATCTCGCATTTTAATGCTGCCGATAAACGCTGATGTGGCAGGAGGAAAATGAAGGTGTCAAGGCCAAAATGCAGCTCCCCTTATTTCAGCCTGGCTTTTTATTTTTCTTTCCTCTTGAACATTTATAGCAGCAGATCTCGAGAGGGAGAAGGAGATGAAGGAGAAGAAAAAGGGAAAGGGGAAGGAGAAAAAGGAGGAGAAGTGTTAGTTGTGAATGTTAGTTGTTAGTTGTGATCTGGGTACTTGAGAGACCGCCTGCTGCCAATTACCTCCCACAGACCCATTAGATCTCACAGGGTTGGCCTCCTCCGGGTGCCATCTACCAGCCAATGCCACCTGGCTATTACCCGGGGGAGGGCCTTCTCTGTGGCAGCTCCGGCCCTCTGGAATGAACTCCCCGCAGGGATTCGGACCCTCACCTCTCTCCAGGCCTTCCGAAAAGCCGTCAAAACCTGGCTTTGCCGGCAGGCCTGGGGGGTGATGAGTTCCCTCCCCTCTCGACATGTATGGTTGTGCGACTGTTGCTTATTTTTATTATTTGTATTTCGTTTTTATGTTCCCCTTTTTCCCCCTTTTGAATTGTTCACCGCCCTGAGTCCTCCCGGAGAAGGGCGGCATATAAATAATAAAATTCCATTCCATTCCATTCCAATGTTGCAATTTTAGCATCTTTTGCTTTCTTACCCCCATGATGGGAAAATTGCAGTAGGGCACTCTGAAGCAGATATCTTCACACGTCTCTGAAGCATTATCATCATCATAGGATCAAGCTAGTTAAACTTATAAGCAAGATTTAGGTTTGCTTTTTGAAAAACCACACAATAGCAATAGCACTTAGATGTATACAGTGCTTTGCGGTGCTTTACAGCCCTATCTTAAGTGGTTTACAGAGTCAGCATATTGTCCTCAATAATCTGGGTCCTCATTTTACCAACCTGGAAGGATGGAAGGCTGAGTCAACCTCTAGTTGACTGGTGAGCTGGTGAGAATCAAATTGCTGGCAGTTGGCAGAATTAGCCTGCAATACTGAATTGTAACCACTGAATCATCATGGCTCCTCCTCTACGGCTCCTTCAATAAGGAGTCCAGATTCAAATTTTGGATAAACTAGAATGGCTCTGTTAAAAGTCTATGGGGATTCTCAGTCGTCCAGGTCAGTGTTTCTCAACCTTGTCAACTTGAAGATGTCTGGACTTCAACTCCCAGAATTCCCCAGCCAGCATTTGCTGGCTGGGGAATTCTGGGAATTGAAGTCCAGACATCTTCAAGTTGACAAGGTTGAGAAACACTGGTCCAGGTGATGGTTGTCCCAAAGCTGCTTTTTTCAGGAGACAACTGGACTTTCTGGTTTTTCAAGATGTTTTGCTTCTCATCCAAGAAGCTTCTGCTCTGAAGAAGCTCTGAAGAAGCTTCTTTGGATGAGAAGCGAAACGCCTTCAAAGAAAAAACAGAAAGTCCAGTTGCCTCTTGAAAAAGCACCTTTGGGGCACTGGTAAAAGAAGCAGCCGAAGATATATTTTTTTTAAAAAGGAGTGATTGGGATTCCCGCTTGTAAATCAAGATTGCTATTAAGTTGGTAAGAGCAATGAGCCAATTCTCATAGTCAAAACCAGCCGTTACATCTCTTAATAATAAACCATCTAAAGCATGCATACTACTGATGAAAGAAATGTCCTTCTGGGTTCGGCTCCAAGTGAGGAAAAAGACACTGGAGACATGGAGGCTGCTTGGAAAGATGGTTTATTGTTGGATAGGACCACATGGCTTCAGCCCTGAACAGAAAAGGGGATCACATGCTTCAATGTTGGTGGAGAAGAAGAGAGAAGGGCTGAGGAAGGGGCTTGCTAAGCTTTTTATAACCTGTTCAGTCCCACCTCTCTGTTTCCTGTTCCTGTGTAAGAAATGCATTCTGATTGGTTGTCAGACTCCCATAGAGCCATGCAGGGGCAACTCTCTGGGCTGTGTTTTGAATCCAGGTTTGGTTGAGTTCTCAGATGCCATGTGGTCAGTTGAGTAAAGGGCCAATATTTTCATGCTTTTACTCCCATCCCCCCTGGAGCTGCAGTGGAGAAGTCTTTATTATGTAAAATGGATTAGCTTGGCCTTCTTAATGGCCCATTTACAGTGGGGATGGGCAGGAAGCTACAGGCAACTATTCTGTCTTTTAAAACATGTTTCTTTTCATATCCAGAGAAATATTCTGCCTTTACAATATTTCCTAGGATATTTCATTTTTCTGGGAGAGGGCTGGGTGATAACTTCCCACACTACAATACACCAAACATATATAGAGTGTTTTTGGATTGACTTTCTGCAATAAACCAGGGATGGACAACCATCTGTAGCTCTGACCTTAACCTCTCCAAGTGCTGTAAGAGTATGTAGCAAGTCAATCATAACTTCCTTACAATGGGCAAGTCCAATAATTTTGAATCTTTCAATTGTCGGGTTATTGTTGGGGAAAGATGAATAAAAGAAGAAAAAGAATACTTCAGAAGCACGTCAAAAGGCAATTTGGCATCTACTACTTGTGGTTTTGCTGTAAGCATGAACAAGTAGGAACAATAGCAATAGCAATAGCAGTTAGACTTATATACCGCTTCATAGGGCTTTCAGCCCTCTCTAAGCGGTTTATAGAGTCAGCATATCGCCCCCACAGTCTAGGTCCTCATTTCACCCACCTCGGAAGGATGGAAGGCTGAGTTAACCTTGAGCTGGTGAGATTAGAACCGCTGAACTGCAGATCAGAGTCAGCTGTAGTGGCCTTCAGTACTGCACCCTAACCACTGCGCCACCTCGGCTCACAAATTAGAGTGTGCTGCTCCGGCCCTCTGGAATGATCTCCCCGTGGAGATTCGGACCCTCACCACCCTTCAGGCTTTCCGCAAAGCCGTCAAGACCTGGCTGTTCCAGCAGGCCTGGGGCTGATGAGTTCCCAGCCCCACTCGAATTGTTGCGGCTGTTGATGAGTTTTTTAATATGTATTTTGTTTTGTCTTGTTTGTTTTCTTTGTATTCCCCCCTTCCCTATTTGGTTTGTTAGCCGCCCTGAGTCCCCTCGGGAATAGGGCGGCATACAAGTTTAATAAACTGAAACTGAAACTGAAACTGATGCTTTCTTTCTTTGGTGACACTTTTGGTTAGAATGCCGTATTTCACACTAACTCTGCCCACTGCTAGGAGTTCGATCATGACCGGCTCAAGGTTGACTCAGCCTTCCATTCCTCTTCATGGTATTGGATCTGGGTACTTGAGAGACCGCCTGCTGCCAATTACCTCCCACAGACCCATTAGATCTCACAGGGTTGGCCTCCTCCGGGTGCCATCTACCAGCCAATGCCACCTGGCTATTACCCGGGGGAGGGCCTTCTCTGTGGCAGCTCCGGCCCTCTGGAATGAACTCCCCGCAGGGATTCGGACCCTCATCTCTCTCCAGGCCTTCCGAAAAGCCGTCAAAACCTGGCTTTGCCGGCAGGCCTGGGGGTGATGAGTTCCCTCCCCTCTCGACATGTATGGTTGTGCGACTGTTGCTTATTTTTATTATTTGTATTTCGTTTTTATGTTCCCCTTTTTCCCCCTTTTGAATTGTTCGCCGCCCTGAGTCCTCCCGGAGAAGGGCGGCATACAAATAATAAAATTCTATTCTATTCTATTCTCTGAGGTCAGTAAAATGGGGACCCAAATTGTTGGGGGCAATATGATAACTTTGTAAACCACTTAGGGCTGTAAAGCGCTATGAAGCGGTACATAAGTCTAAGTGCTATTGCTACATACCGTGTAGAAAAACATGACTGTGTTTCTCCACAAATCTCCAAGATCAAGAAGGCATTTGCAAAGGCCAAGGGAGAGCAAATTGTGAAATGTGCATCATTCCACAAACTCCCTTTCTTTTCCTCAGTCAACATGACAATTTGCGTACAATTCCATAATTAGTTTCTAATTGAGAAAGTCTCCTTTTTCAAACTTTGGGAAATTGTTGTCATCAGCATTCATCAATCTTTCCCAGCTGGGCAGCATTTCAGATCTATAGACTTCCTTCCAAAATTTCCAGCCACCATAGTCCTTGCTAAAAATTCTGGGAGTTATTCTTGACAAATCTGGAAGGAACCAGATGATGAAAGACTCAAACCCATAATACTGAGTTGGATTGACTAAGGGTCATATTGAAGATAAGAACAACTTTCTATGTTTCAGCTTCTCAAAATACCGAGAGTGTGTATTTTAGGAAGTTCTGACAGTAAACTATAATTAAAAACACACCAATAAAACTATCATAGTTTTGCTGGCTATGGCAAAGCATTAGTAAGAGAAGGAACAGACTGATATAAAGGAAGAGATTTGAGTTGTTTCTCTGTGCATTACCCCTCTGACAAGCTATCTTTCACTGTCCTTTGGCTGGAATTTTAATTCTTGCAATATTTGCTGATAGCTAATTCTGACCAAAAATGGAGAATATAAACTAGCAAATAAGAATAGGAATGGGAAGATGGACTGTGGGAGAATATTGATGTAATTTTTGGTCATTGCAAGGTAGCAAAAATAAATCTTTATCATCTAACATTAGATATATCTATTATATATCTAATATTATGTAATATATGTTATTCAAACCTGCATTAATTAAGACTTGCTTCCAAGTAACTGCAACATACTAATATTTTAGGTCAGGCTTTTCAAGAGAGGAAATGCAGTGTTAACCATAGTCCTTCAAATAGCAGAGGGAGAAAAATCTAAAATCTATGCATTTGGTTGCACTCTTGTCCCCAAATCTTTCCTTTCCCAGGGAACAAAGTTACTTTTGCTAAATGTAAGCATGTCTATTTTAATCCCCGTCACCTTATTAAAGGAAGTTCATGAAACTTTTGTGTCTGAAACATGTAAACCTATAGCAAACGACTAGCAACTGCCCTGAAGGGAATAATTAATAATGAATGCTTGTGTGGACGATTCTTCAGTGGCCTTTCCTGTCCTCAGTTTCTCAGCGGTGAGAAAAACCAGCCTGCTCTAAGAAATGTGTGTTTATTTGAGAGGGGAGAAAAGTTTGAAAATCAACTTGCTTTTCCCCATATGCATAAAGCTCTCATTCCTAATTGTGCTCTGATCTCTTGCAAGCCTCCCAGGGCATCAATGAGAGTGTTATATGCAGTAGAAGGATTGTATATGGAGAAATACATCTGGGCTTCACATTCCATCCGTCCATATAGCCAACCATACCATTTTAAGGTGGAAAATAATGTTTCCTCATAGGATGGAAATATTGAAAACTAAGGCCTATTCACTTCATCTGAGATAGTACTTTCTGTTTCTAAATGAATGGAAAGAAATAAAAGTGCTGCAGAAGGGAGCAAAATATATACACGAAGAAGGAATTTTTAGAAACTGTGGGAAGTTATCATCCAGCCCTCTCCCAGAAAAATGAAATATCCTAGGAAATATTGAAAAGGCAGAATATTTATCTGGATGTGAAAAGAAACATGTTTTAAAAGACAGAATAGTTCCCTGTAGCTTCCTGCCCATCCCCAGCTAATGGGCCATTAAGATGGCCAGGCTAGCCCACTTTACATAATAAAGACTTCTCCTCACTGCAGCTGTAGGGGGAAGGGATATTACTCAACTGACCACAAGGCATCTGAGAACTCATCACAGCCTAGAGAGTAGCCCCCTGCATGGCACCATGGGAGTCTGACAACCAGTCAGAATACATTTCTTACACAGGAACAGGAAACAGAGAGGTGGGACTGAACAGGGTATAAAAAGCCTAGCAAGCCCCTCCCTCAGCCCTTCTCTTCTTCTCCATCAACATTGGAGCATGTGATCACCTTTTCTGGTCAGGGCTCAAGCCATGTGGCCCTGTCCAACAATAAACCATCTTTCCAAGCAGCCTCCATGTCTCCAGTGTCTTCTTCCCCACTTGGAGCTGAACCCAAAAGGACATTTCTTTCAACAAAACGATATCTGGTTCTATTATCTAGCAGTCTAGGTTGGTTGGAAATGTGATCTTTATAGTCCAATCATTTTTATTTATCTGCTCACTTTCTTTAAAAAAAAAAAAAAGTCCCAGAGCCAGATACATGGAGATAGTTTTGAAAAATCACCACATTGTTTTTCCAAAACAGATATTAAAACAGCAGATTGGATAGAATACACTTTTGCACTTTGTAAAAATTTCACGGGACTACCAGCGAAGCTCAGTAAAATGATTTGGCCCAGTTCACAACTCATATTAAGGTGTATTAGTAAGGTTACTTGTCCCTTTTGGCTCTTACCTACAAGGAGATGTGGCTAATGAGTTACTCATGGTTTTGTTAGCCAAGTAACACGATGCAGAGAGACAATTTCTGCCCAAAATAATACAGAAAGTTCCATGCTTTGTTTTTTACTATGATGGCGGATTCATTTTCTGGCTTCTTTTAAATAGGTAATACTAGCTAAGTCCCACGTTCATACATCCACGGTAAATTCACCTTCTCCACTTCAGTTTTAGCCACAAAGCAATCTAAAACTGATCTGCAGCTGTCTTCATTTCTGCCAACTTTAAAAAACAAAGCAAAATGGAGGCATGACTCTTACTCCTTCCAGGTGACTAATAAGGGAGTGCAAAAGAACATCTTCAGTCCAGGTCCCCTTCCATGAGTTGCCCCTTGTAAGAATAATTAAAAACCCCTCACCCTCTTCCAGTGGTGGGTTTCAAAAATTGTTTGAACCTACTCTGTGGGTGTGGCCTCCTTTGTGGGAGTGGCTTGCCACCCATGTGACCGGATGGGAGTGGCTTGCTGCCCATGTGACTGGATATGAAGATGTTCTGAAGATGACGTTGTTCTTTGATGGTGTTAAAGATATTGTTGCAGGTTGTATACTGTTCCAAATACAGCTATCTTTTGCAATTGACTGCTAGTGATTTTGTCAATACCAATAATGTTGAAGTGATGCTCCAGATGTTTTCAAATTACATCCTAGGCACCATTAGTGTAGATTACCCTCATATAATAACAACAACAACCAACTAGTTAGCTGCTGTGAGATGACACAGACTGCTTACAAACAGTGCATGGCAAAGTAGCAACAATTGGAATATTTACAAGGTGCAGTGGAATATTTACAAGAAATACTAATTCCTTGCAAGCAAGAATTCCTTCCTTCCTTCCTTCCTTCCTTCCTCCTCCTCCCTCCCTCTCTGTCGCTCTTTCTCTCTCTTGTGTTATTAATTATTTTTGAATATTTTTATTATGTTGCTCCATCTTCCCATCCTTATTTTCCACACTGAAGAAACAAAATAAAACCTTGAATAGTGGCTATTTGGCTGGCCAGGAATTACAGGAATATAAATCAAACACTTCTGGCCTTTTCAGTAGACTTGTATTTAGGATTTTCATTTAGGGTGGATATTTCTATATTAGAATGAGATGATCTAAAAGCAAGAAATTGTGGCGGATTCAAAATAGAATGCAATTCAGGTTCTAGAATAGTGAGACATACCCTCTTCTGTTCAAATAATGTAAGGTGAAGGAAAAATAATTATTTTGTGGTTATTTGTTTGTGGCTCAGATAATATTTTAAATCAACTCTGCTTCTACCCATATTGAAGTTCCATAACCCAGAAAATTAAGGATTTCTGCGTGATTTGGTTTCAAGAAATCTTTGTGTTTGCACACAAAAATGCGCAGAATATTATTTTCCTCTGTTGCTTATGAGTGACTTCCTTAAAGCATGATAGTTGACATTCTTATTCGGTCTGTGAATGTATGTTAGAACAATTCAGATTGTTAGATATTGTTTGTTTATGTGTAGAAACCTACAAGAGGAACCATTGTGAATTTTTCGACTGCAAATTAACACAATCCTCGTCCCACGCTCTCTTCCGCCTCTGGTAATAAATGTAATAAATATATTGAATATAACACTTATGATAACTTTATAACTGTAACTGACCATAAGTACAAAAATGCTTTCAGAGCTTATAAGCTTATAAGTCAATATCTGGCAATATTATGCAGTTGAATATTATTTTGAGACTGTTTCCCACCCCCCACCCCTCCCTGTTCTCTGGAACATCTTGCTCCCCAATTTGAGGTTAGTTCAAAAATTCTGTCCTTTCTTCAAGGCCTAAAGACCTGGCTCTGCCAGTTAACTTGGGCCCCACAATGGGGGAACAGACAGTGGAGGTGATTGATCAAGTAACAACAGATCCACCTCCCCTGATCCTGTCCCCCTCTCCCTATCTGTAATTGGATTTGAATGGTTGGTTTTAACTAATGTGTATGTTTGTACTCTCTCTCTCTCTCTCTCTCTCTCTCTCTCTCTCTCTCTCTCTCTCTCTCTCTCTCTCTCTCTCACACACACACACACACACACACACACACACACACACACGTAAGCTAGCCAGGTACCCCAGGAGTTATCACAGGAGTTACCCTCTGGTAAGATTGGTAGGCAGTAAATTTTAAACAAACAAACAAACAAACAAATAATAGTTTGTTTACCAAAGAGTGCCCCAGACATGTATATATGTCATATCAGATAAAGTACAGTAATAATAACAGAGATCCAAATAATAGAAAAATCAAGATGAGAAGTTGGTGCTCATGATGACTTCATGCAGATCAGGGCTGCCAATGCTTCCAACCGTGGCTGCTGGAAGATGTCGCATGGCCAACTAGCCATTGAATTTTTGTTTTATGCTCAGAGAGCCTGAAGTAGTCACTTAGAAGAGCTGGTTCCCTGTCATTCTTGTTTCCATCGAATAGACCTGTATTTCTAAGCAGATGTGAAATTCTCGGATGAGCCTAGAAGGGATTGATCTGTAAGTAAATGAACTTAAATAAGAGCACATCTTTACAAAATAATTTGGTTAACATTTTGTTGAAAAGGGGAAAAAAGTGAAGATTATTTTTAATAGAAAACGTGTATGATCTTAATGTTGAGCAATGAATCCCTTTCAGATTTTTATTAGCTGACATTGATAGAAATGAAAGACTTACCTTCCACTTAACCAGTCTTCAATAAAAAAATGATATTTTAATGAAAAGTAATTAAGGAACAAAAAAAATTGGAAACCTACTTCATTACAATGTTTAATTAATTATATGTGTTTTGTTGCTAGAAAAGAAAAACATCGACACCACAATGAACTGTAATGGAAACAGTGATGCTATTGCAAGGAACTTTCTCTAAATAATTCACTACTTCCAACATGATTCAGAGCTTTAAATAGATGAAGAGCTGACATTTCTTGCACATCCAACACTCCCCCCCCCCAACCCCAAAAGAATCAATGCATGTTACATAGCAAAAGTTATTCAAAGTATTGCACACCCATTGCAGAGTAGATATCAGACACTGGAGATACTGTTAACAACTTGTTTATTTATATCCTTTAAAAATCCCCATGGACTAAGTGCCTGCAAATCATAAATATAGATGAACTGCATAGCTGGAGTTTCAGATCATTTAATAACTGTATTCAGTCTCCAAAAAAATCCCATTGATTTTTTTTGGGGGGGGGCTGAATTTTCCTTCTGTACATTTTTCCATGACACAGAAAGAGTTGTAAGCCAGCGATGGTCATGCCTTAGACCACTGTTTTGTAAGGTGTTAAACACAGAATACTTGGACATGGGGGGGGGATGACTAAAATTAGAGTCACATTTCACTTTTACAATCCCCAGACACATTTTTAATTTGCTGCTGAGATATATACAACTTTCTGAATATATTTGCATATTTGTTTAGCTTTTATTTTTAATTCCAAGATCTTTTTTATGAAGGTTGTTTATGCTAAACCTTCATGAAGCACAGAGAGGAACCTGCCCCACTGTATATCGAGGGGGGCTGTGTGGAGAGGACTTCCTCTTTTAAATTCTTGGGAGTGTTTATAAATAAATAAAGGGAGACTAGTATAGATCTATTTCAAGCTATTTAGCTCTCATCAGCTAGCCATACCCTTACTGGGATTCGAACCTGGGCTGTATTACATCTTAGGCAGACGTCTTAGCCATTAAGCCACAGGTCCTCCTCCTTATCAGCTGAAGCCAGGGAAGAAGGTATATATTTAGTGTCACAACCCCTGGTATGCCCCAATTATGGGAGGAAGCTAACTGCTTCCATTTTTTTTAAATATACCCAAATTTAATCAATATGGAAAATATTGTTACATATAAAGAGTTATTGAACAGACAGGGGGAGATTAAAACTAGATTAGAATTGGCATCACAAGGGGTACAATTAGAATGGTGGTCTTATTTACAGATACAATCAAGGTTTGCACAGGACAGGAAGAAGGAAGGTATTGCTAAAAATTACACAGTATTAGATAAACTTTTGATAGAGACAGAAAACAAGTTGATCAAAGTGCCGTATAGATTTTTATTGGAATATAAACTCGAGGAAGAACATGTCAAACATGTTCTGCTGACTCATTTTCATTGCATCGTCTTGGTTTACAAGCTTATAGCAGCTGGTCAGCTATTAAATCATCATTACCTTAACACCACCTTTCTCAGCAATATTAGACTTCTCTAGAGAACTGCGTCTAAAGTATGATCTATCTTGAAGTTTGTGGTCACTGAAATTCATTGCCTCAGTTAGATTCTTCCTGCTTCAGGTCAGAGAACTTCAAATGTAGAAACACTTGCCACTGTGGTGTAAGCAACGTGTTGCTTACAACCCCACATCTGTCGTTCTCTACTTCCTCAACAATAGCAGTATTACTGTGATGTAGTGTTCAATGGTAGAATTTATGATTGATTTATCAACCAAACTGATCAGATCTCACAGGTTAGGTCTCCTCCGGATCCCATCTGCCAGCCAATGTCGGCTGGCAACTCCCCGGGGGAGGGCCTTCTCTGTTGCAGCTCCAGCCCTCTGGAATGACCTCCCCGTGGAGATCCGGACCCTTACTACCCTCCCGGCTTTCCGCAAAGCCACCAAGTCCTGGCTGCTCCAGCAGGCCGGGGGGGGCTTGTGAAATATCCAGCCCCACGGTAACTGTGAATGTTGCGTATTTTAAAGTGTTGTTTTGTTTATTTATCCCCTTCCCTTGTTTATTGTAAGCCGCCCGGAGTCCTTCGGGAGTGGGCGGCATACAAGACCAATAAACTCAACTCAACTCAAACAGATGTATGTTTCCGCCTGTCTAGCAGAGGAACTCTGTGAGTTGAATAAGGACCAAAAAGGATACATTTCATCAATAGTTCTGTAGGTATTAATGTTAGCAATAGCAATATCAGTTAGACTTATATACCGCTTCATAGGGCTTTCAGCCCTCTCTAAGCGGTTTATAGAGTCGGCATATCGCCCCCAACAATCCGGGTCCTCATTTTACCCACCTCGGAAGGATGGAAGGCTGAGTCAACCCTGAGCCGGTGAGATTTGAACAGCCGAACTACAGAACTGCAGACAGCTGAAGTAGCCTGCAGTGCTGCATTTAACCACTGTGCCACTTCGGCTCCTAAATGTTGCACATTTCTTTGTGATTTGCCCATAACCATGGCAGCACCTAGCCAACCTCAAAAAGCAAGGCAGGACCTCCTAGATTAGTTGATTATACTGGAAGTTTAAAAACAAATCTAAGAAGGCGGCAATGGGCAGCCATTTTCCTCCTTTTGCTTAAAAATCCCTTACGGAACCATTAGGGATTTGATTAGATCTAGAGCAGGGGTGTCAAACTCACGGCATCACAGTGTCGTCACATGACGTATCGGGACTCCCCCCCCCTTCGCTAAAGGGGCATGGGCATGACAGCCCTGATCTAGAGGGTCTTTGCCATACATTTTTCTGATTTAAGCATGTCTTCTCCAAAGTCAAGGTGTATGGAAATTTAATCCACTGGATCAGGGCTCAGGAGCTTTGTGAAGGCTATAGATAGGGGATTAGGCTTGGCTAACCATAGTTAAACCTTCCAGCAATCTAAAATCTTGTGTGGGAAGTTATCATCAAGCCCTCTCCCAGAAAAAATGAAATACCCTAGGAAATATTGAAAAGGCAGAATGTTTCTCTGGATGTGAAAAGAAGCATGTTTTAAAAGACAGAATAGTTGCCTGTAGCTTCCTGCCCATCCACACTTTGTCAATAGGCCATTGAGAAGGCCAGGCTAGCCCACTTTACATAATAAAGACTTCCCCGCTGCAGCTGCAGGGGGAAAGGATATTACTCAACTCTCCACATGGCATCTGAGAACTCATCTATACCTGGATTCAAAACAGCCTAGAGAGTAGCCCCCTGCATGGCACCATGGGAGTCTGACAACCAATCAGAATACATTTCTTACACAGGAACAGGAAACCGAGACGTGGGACTAAACAGGGTATAAAAAGCCTAGCAAGCCCCTTCCTCAGCCCTTCTCTTCTTCTCCACCTACATCAAAGCATGTGAGCACCTTTTCTGTTCAGGGCTCAAGCCACGTGGCCCTGTCCAACAATAAACCATCTTTCCAAGCAGCCTCCATGTTTCCAGTGTCTTCTTCCCCACTTGGAGCCGAACCCAGAAGGACATTTCTTTCAACACTTGTTTTACGCGTCTAATTTGGGATGTATTGCTGATTCTGTTGATAAAAAGACTGCGGATCTTATAAATTAATGGAAGAAATTACACTAAATTCAAAGCCTCTTCTGCTGTTCAGGCACAAAATACTTCACAAGCAGAGGAAGCCACATAAAACTCACTGCAACAAATCAGCCAACAAACTGTGTTCTAAAGTGGAGAAAAGTAGAGTTAGGTTTGAATGGTTAGAACAGGATGGATCTTCCCATTTCCATAGCTGTCATAGCCAAAGGAAAGGTGGATAACTGCTTTTGACCTGATGTGTTCCAGAGAGAGAGAGAAAAAAAGACTCTTTCTGGTGCTCCAATTCACCACAGCAGATGAGAAGAGATTTCTTTCGGATCAGAGACAATTATATTGGCCCCGTAAGCTCAATAAGAAACCCGACATTTCCTCTTATTCAGGGTTTACAGACTAGGTGTTAAACAGGAGATAACCACAAGAGGATGAATAAAGGAGGATGGGATGGCTGCAGGGACAATAAAGTAATCTAGTAGTTGTAGAGGAACAAAAGGCTCTTTTTTTCTTTCATCTGGATACAAATGGTCTGAAATATCTACGGGACAGAATTTCAGAATCAAGTAAGATCCAAAATTCCAAGTTCCAGCATCTCTAGTCCAAATTCTACATCCGTTCCAGGAATAACAGTTTGGCATTAAGAAATGCCAAAGTGTTCCCATCGGTCTTTGGTACAACTTAGGCAGAGCTCAGTATCTCGGTTCCACCACAAAACTGCGCTCGACTAAACCGCGCCCGACTAAACCGCGTCGCTGACGTCAACAACAGGGCGACAACAGCGCGGAGACAGAAGCATGCTGTAAACCCTAAACCTAAAATTAACATCTAAACCTAACCCCCCTAAACCTAATCCTAATCCTAACCCTAAACCTAACCCTAAACCTAACCCTTAACCCTAACCCTAACCCTAAAGCTAACCCTAAACCTAACCCTAACCCTAACCCTTAACCTAACCCTAAACCTAACCCTAAAGCTAACCCTAAACCTAACCCTTACCTTAAGTTGAATCGGCTTGCTTTCAAAGCGCTATTTAAAGCACCCTTCTTTCTGCGCGCTGGCTGTTGTCGCCCTGTTGATGACGTCAGCGATGCGGTTTAATTGGGCGCGGTTTAGTCGAGCGTGGTTTTGACGGGTCACGCAGTATCTCAATATTAAGAGGACAAACCACCTTCTGAGTTTGATGGCTATAGCCTGACCTTCTCAAAGCAAAGCAAATCAACAGCAACAAAAAGCTTGCCACACCAGCAAGGAAACCCTGCTTCTCTAAATCTTAATTTTTTGTGCTCCTTTCAACTATCCCAACTATTTTCTATGGACTATCCAGAATGAAAAGAAAGGGAAGACATCCAGCAGCAAGAAGGTGGGTGGATTCAATTTACAGCAATGATGGGATTCCAAGATCTTAAGGGCTCCCTCCTGGGGAAAATCTATGTCATCGCTATGACTGACCTAGGCAAGCTAAATCAAGACTTTTTCAACCTGGGTGGCTTCCAGATGTGCGGACTCAACCCCAAACTTCAGTTTTCTGGCAAGTGGCCACGGCCAAGTCTCTAGAGGTTGAAATCTACATACCCTGAAGGCAGCCGATTTGGGGAAAGTTGTCTTGCACAATGTGATTTATTTTGATGATAATGTAATGTGTGAAGTCATCCACCCTAGCTGATCCAACTCTGATTACAAAGTCTTGGTTTAGTAGTGTGCGTGTCTGAAGTCAGCCAGTTTATTATGTTACCTTCATTGAACAAAACCCTAACATGCTTCAAAACCAGAACCAGACATGCAACCACCCTTCACAAGTGGCAAATAGGAATAACAGTAACTATAGTTTATTTGTTACAGGCTTCACAGCTCCTTAAAATTATCCCAGTTCAAAGAGTGAGTAACTGCTCACTCTTTGGGATAGTGTAAGACTTGAGCAAGGGGGTTGACTAGAAGACCTCCAAGTTCCTTTCCAGTCTTATCATTCTATGAAAGGACGGGATTTATAAGAATGAGGCATGGTTTCAGTCATTGGAATGGGGACAAATTTCTAATATCCACGATCCGAGATACCAAAAAATAAGAGAGCGAGAGTAAATCTTATAAAAAGATTAGCAGCTTTCAGATAATGAGCCATGGAAAGCTTTTTGAAGGCTTGTGGAACTGCCAATAGAATAGTGCTCGATACCTTTTTGTTCAGTTGATGTTGGAAGAAGAGTGCTGTCATTTCAGCCTTAGGTATACTGTAGTTTTACAGTACAGCTACTGAAACTGTATAGGGCCAGTAGATGGCAGTAAAGAGCCTCCAAATTCATAACTCTTTGTTGCCACCTAGTGGCGAGACTTTTCAGCTCAGATCTTGTAATATTCAGCTGTGTTGTGGTGGTTATTCTTATATCAGCGCTATGACCGTGATGGGGGGCGGGGGGGACGGTAAAGGTGTATGTTGAACAAGTGCAAAAGCTTGCTCCTGATGCTTGAAAGCGCTGCTTCAGATGACAGGTTCGTGCATTCTGCCAGAGGATCTATTGGAAAACAGAACTCCCAAGGAATGAACCTTGCCTGGAAACATAGTGACTTATCACACTGGCTGATGTGTCATAGGGCGATGTCCCCAACTTCTTTTTTGGTTCTGTATGCAGAGAAACTACTTTAGCAAGACTAACATTTATAAACTTGAGGTGCAAGAGCACCTGGCCATCTCTAGGTCAACTTCGGATTCATTTGAGCATAATAAATTCTGGGGCACAACACCTTAAAAAAATCCATTGCTGGATCTTTACTTGATTGGGACCAATCAAATAATACCCTCCCCCCTATCTTTGTATATTAAGCCAAAGCCAATTTCTTATATTGGGACCTAATCCAAAATCAGATAGATGATAGATCGATGACAGATAGGTAGATGATGGGTGGGCAGGTAGATAGGTAGGTAGATAGATACATAGACAGACAGACAGAAATTGAATATAGGGCAATGTCCTTAAGGAACATCTTTTGCATTCATATAGGTATTATTTTCCATAAATAAAGCAATAAAAATAATATAGGAAACCTTCCGTCATAAAGATTTTCAGAAATAAGTAGCATATCATTTAATTGCTATTTATTTTCATAAACATGAGGTATTTCAAAGTGCTATAAAGATGCAGCACTAAATGTACATCGTTGGAAGAAATTAAACACAGAACTTTGCAATTACCCAGTTCTATGCAACAAACATTAACAAATACATTAACTGGAAGAAACAGGCTAGGAAAAAAAAGGCATATATAGTAAATTTCTTTACAAAAGTTTTCTTAGTCCAAAAAAGTGATAAAGTAATATCTACTCAAAACTTTCCACAACCATTTTCATACGAAAATATAAGTATCAAATTTAGTTATGTATCAGGATCATACTAAAGTATACAGGCAGTGTAAGAATTAGTACAGTACATAACAGAGATTAACAATATATTTGTATACAAAAAACATGCTCCTCAAACATTGAGGTATTACAGTACTTAGGTATGAACTTCCAGTCTAATATTGGTAGCAAAAGTCACCTCTCATAACCCAAGACGTGTACAAAAGGCAAACGTGTATATGGTATTTACACAGGCGGTTTCCCTTCCCCCCTGGGTATAACATGGTTTTGCCCCCATAACACCTGTAAAACATAAAGCACCATTAAAATGGAATGAATGTTTCCAACTCAACTGGATGTCATAAGCAAGTCTCAACGCTCACAACATTGCAAGGACAACAGTTCCAAGATGAAACACGTGAAGGCCATTCCACCATGGTTTTTGGCAGTCTCTCCAATTCCAGAGGAGGAGGACCCCCATTTGATCTCCTCTTCAGGTATAACAACAAGGTGGTGTCAATTACGCAAGAGACGGGATTGAAAATAAAACCAACATTCTTAACGTCAAAAAAACAAAAACAAAAACATAGCTCTCTTTAAGGAATCAAAAATGTGCAAAGTGGCAATAGCTTGTCCAGGTCAGACAAATATATAAAAGGTCAGGTGTTTGTTTTATTTGCTTTCCAACCCCCCCCCCACCCCCCCACATTAGCAAGTCTGCATGTGTTCTAATTTTTTTATCAACTGCTGTTGCCTGATTTGGAGTTTTTCCTTTTCCAACAACAAGTTGTGCTCCTCAGCCTGCAGGGAATGGACATACTCGGTGGCCTTTTTCAAGATGACCACTTTGGCGGCCTTCTCGTTTTTCACCAGTTCGGGCACGTGGTCCCTTAACGTCAGAAAGCTCGACCGCAGATCGTTACGCCGCTGCCGTTCCAAAATGTTGTGGTTGCGTCGGCGCTCGCTGTCTTCCGAATCCGAATTGCGAGGGCTGGAGCTCTTGGGCTTTGGTTGGGTCGCTGGCTTGGCTGGACGAGGCGCGGCTTCGTTTTTCAGCTTTTTGGGCAGGGGCACATCTTCCCTCTCGATATACGGGGAAGGCGCCGCGTAGTTGTGCTGCTGGTGGATGGGGGCGCAGCGCTTTAAGATGACTTCACTGGGCTGAGTTCTCACCGAGGCAAAGGCGGTGCCGTTCTTGGGACGCATTGCAATGGTCAGGGTGGTGATAGCCTTGTAGGAAGAGGAAGAGCGCCTCTTTTCGACAGTGACCACGTCGATTTCCTCCTCCTCCTCCTCCTCCTCTTCTTCTTCCTCGTCTTCATCTTTAAAGACAAAAGGTCAAGACATTAGAACTCCAGGGAAGCATACTTAAGACATTCTGCATTAATTAACAAAGGCCAATGGATAAGGAATATTAAAGCAGGAAGGACAGGCAGGAAAAGAGCATACAGAATAGAATTTGCATGCCCAAGACACAGACCCCATGTATATATGCCATCAAGCTGTCAGTAAAGGAGACATGCTTGGAGATAGAGAAGATATTCAGGCCAATAAGTAAATAAATAAAATTACAATCCAAAATTATTGTAGAATAAAAAGAACATAAAGTAAACCCTCAATCCGATTTTTATGGAATTGTTCTATTGAATTGAACTGCATGGACAAAATTGATTCACAAGGCAGATATAATACATTCATTATATTATATGAGAAGGTTAACAAACCTTCTCATTCACACATACTCATTCCCTCTCCCTCCCTCTCTCTCACACACACACAGAGGAGTGGGGGAGAGAGACATGAAACCTCTCCTGGGACCCATTCCCATTTCTTTGAAAAAAAGGGCTAGAAAACTAAGCAATTGTTCTCTCTGAAAATGCAGAGTGGTCCCAGTTGTTCGGTCCCTTTAAGCTAAAGTTCTGGTTTATTGCCAAGAAGACAGCTGTTAGGAGGAAGCCGCCTTGCTGAAAGCTGTCAAGCCTCAGACTTGAAGGAGGCAGTGAATCTTTTGAAACAGGAGGCTGATCGTCAAGTTTATGATTATGGTCATATGGCTCCTCTCATTTACAGACAAGAAACTGTTTATTGTCACACTGGATTCTCCTTCCCACTCCTCCCCCTTGGGATTATAAGCATTTTGTTGAATTTAAAGCCAGCATTCTACGTTTTATTCCACTAAAATCCCCTCCAAGCCTGCTAAAGCCTCATATAATTTACAGAGAGTGTTCTTTTCGAAGCCTTATTAAATTGTAAAATTCAAAGTTAAATGACTAGCAGAAGTAATTTTTTGCTGAAAGAAGCCTGTTTTGTCCAATACTCGAGAAAAGTACCATTTTGTGCAGTTAACGGTGCTCAACATCGTGCTGCTGTAGGTTTTTAAAATAAGATTTCATTCATCCATCAACAACCTTCAAATGTCTTGTAAGGGACACAAATTCTGGGAGCCCCATAAGTAAAACTTTTTTTAATCCCATATTCAGCTGGGAGAGAAAAACATACTGCCATCTACTGGCAAGGTTTTGCAACACATCTAGGAGGAACCTAATGAAAGGTACTCCTTAAAAGTCTATAGGGGCTTGTGCTGGTTTTGAACTTTAGACTCTTTTCAAAAACACAACTGGACTAATAATCTACATCATTTCCTTATCAAATCCGTGCAGTTGCATTAGGTGTTCTGCCTCTACCCAGCTCTGGAGAGCTTGCTTCATTTAATGTTGGCTCAGTTTCACCCTACCAGCATTTTAAAACCCATACAATTGCAGAAATATCTTACTCAGTTAACAGGAGTTTCCTTCCTTGCCCACATCTGTCCCATTGCTGCTTTAAATCTGCACCTAATAAAATTTGCTGTTCTGCAGTGGATAATTCCCTCTGCAAGCAGCAGCCACCAACTTCCTTCCCTCCGTTTAGACTCAGTTGTCAAACCCACCCCAAAGCCAATGCGCTCGCTAAAATTTATATTCTTCAGTGGATGCTGGACGATTACTTGTTTGTAGGGCAGTGAAAGCTCAGTTTAATCTGGCTACGGAAAGAAATTGCAGAATAAAAAAGCATGTTCTCCGCATATTCCTTAAGGAGGCAACATCTCTTAGGCCACCAATTTCCTGCTTGCCACCTTTGTTGGGAAAGATGTAAAGTGCCACTGAAATCCCACCTATTAGACTAGATTGTATTGGTCTACATGAGTCCCCATGAAATCTCCTCCCAGCGCTCGCACAATAACAAAGGATGTGGTTATTTACCAGAATCACTGAGTGTGTCGTCTCCCGAACTGTTGTTGGCCCGGCTGTCATTAGTTACACTTGGGTGGTGGCTGCTTCGGGGTGCAGGGACGGTCACCCCTTGAGCAAGGCCACCGCTGCAGTTCACGCTCACCCGGGCGCCTGACACTCCTCCTCCTCCTCCTCCCAAGGAGACCGGGGCTGGGAGATCTCGCTTCTTAACGGGGAAAGGGAAAACCACGGCTGGATCCACACACTCTGACACGGAATTGTTGAGCTCTGCTTGGCTGCCGCTATTGTTCCCAGGGCTGGTTTTGGAGGGGAGAGCAGCTGGGGGGATGGCAGAGCCAGCTGGGGCAGGCGCTCCAGCTGTTCCTCCTTTAGTCTGTGCTTTCTCGGGGACTGCCCTTTCCAGCTTATCACTGGTCCCGAAGCCACTCCACATACAGTCCTGAATAATAATGGCGTTGAGGTTGCTGCTTTCTCCCAAACCCATCTCGAAGGAGTCTCCTCCATCGCCACTGCCCCAAAGGTCAGCTTCGGGCGGCAGCAGCAGCAACTCGGATGCCCAGTCCAGAGGGTCGCTGGTTCGGTATCCCCCTAGAGCCGTCGCCCCCCAGGTCACGGGGGCTCCTCCCGGGGGGTTCTCCTGCAGACCCGCCGGGCTGGGAGACAGAGGGGGCGTCGGCAGCAGCTCAAACTTTTTCCAGATATCCTCCCCCGGAGGAGCAGAGTCGGGACCGCATAAATAAAAATCATCTTCGTCCGGGTAGAAGCAGGGCTGCAAAGAGTCGAATTCGAGATCGGAATTTTTGCTGACCATCCCTGGCATCTCCGAGGGTCGCTGCTTGAGTCGGGATCTTGAATTAGGATATTACAACCGAAGAGAGAAATGTTTGTTTCTTCCCACCGGGTGAGGAAAGACACCCCCTTCCTAGCAGAACCTGAAATGAAGCGGGAAGGGAAAATACAAATTAGATTTAAAGGGCAGAAAGGTAAGCCCTACTCCATGTAGATCCATCATGATAAGCATCAACCTTTCAACGAAAAAGTCCGAAGCCCCCAGAAAGAAACATTACCCACATCCTACTCCTTGCTTACTTACTCGCTTCCAAGAAAGGAAAACGCAGAGAAAAATCTGAACCAGGAGCTTAGAAAGGGCAAGAGCCTCCGCACCCCTTTCTTCAAGAGGGCTTCCCAAAATTATTCCTCCAGGATTTTGCCCCGCAGAGAGAGAGAAAAAGAGAGCTGGCTTCTTCCAAGCAAAGTAAGAGGAAGTTTCTTCCTCCTTTTGTCATCCGTAGTCTAGGGGCAGGAGAGGGAAAAGGAGGACGGCGGCGGATGTTTAAAAAAAAGAAACCAGGGAGGGGGGGGGAGAGAGAGAGAGAGAGAGAGGCGCTCAGGGCTACTTTGCAAATTGCCATTCCATTCATTCGCCAGAGCGCTTCCAGAAACCCACACGCAGAGATAGAGGAGGAAAAGCGGGGATTGGGGAGGGGGGGGGAGAGAAAGAGAGGAAGGGGAGGGGGGGGGGGTCGGGAAGGAAAGGAAGTCACCCAGCCAAGCAGCATTATGCAACAGAAGGAAATTCACAACACGCGCACCGCAACCACTCCACATCCAACACAAACAACGCAAACCCCTTTTTCTAATAAAGAGAAACTGGGAAGATTCTTCTTCTTGTGTTTTGGTGGGTTTCGCGGGCGCGTGCACACGAGCACGAAATTACACGCGGAAGCGGGGAGGGGGGGGGGAGAGGAAAAGACGCCCCCGGGATGCTCTTTTGCACACACACACACACACACACGTTACTTTTTTTTCCAAAAGGAGGAGAGGAAAAAAGAAAAAGGAAGGAAGGCTGGCGATTTCCCCCCCTCCTATCCCATTGTTCCCCGTCCCGAAAGCCCCCCAAAGCCGTACTTAAAAAAAAAAGACACGCTACTAACAACCGGCCGGCCACCACCTCGCCTCCCATCTCCCTCCTCGGGGTTCGCGCCTAGGTAGTAACCTCGTTCGTTACAAAGCCTCCCAAGTCTGAAATAAGGCTGGGCAACTTTTGCTCCGCGCCAAAGAAGAAGACCAAACGGAGGGAATGGTGGGCAACGTTAAGACAAAAACCCGGGAGGGCGATGAATGAAAGAAGCCAGCTCGGGGGGGGGGGGGCATTGTAGGGGGAACGGGCCCCCGCCAGGTTCCCAACCGTTGCTCAGAAATTTGCTCAAGAAACCACAACAGCAAAACAAGCGTGTTTTCTTTTTTTTTTTTCACCCCGCGGAGAAAAACGCGCGCGCGGATCCACACAAACACACGCGCGAGCGCGCAAAAAAAAACCTCCCCCCCCCCGAACAGCAGCCGCAATCCCAGCTGCTCTCGGTCGCTCGCCTGCCCCGCCTCCCCCCCCTCTCTCCCTATTGTACGGTGGTCTTCCTCCTCTCCCGTTCAAAAGCCGTAGGAATTGGCTAGCAAGACATTGGGGGCGCGGGGACTATGTGTGTGTGTGTGTGTTGGGGGGGGGTGGAAGCGGAGAGAAGGAGGAGGAGAAGCCGCGCAAAACATCTGGCCAGATGCAGAAAGGTTCTGCCGACCCGCTTTCTCCCGGGGAGAAAGCGGCTCTTACTCCATTGGCTTCCGATGAATGAAAAAAAAAAAACCCCAAGCAGACGCGGATCGCCAATGCTTCCTTCCCTATCCCGAGGGTGGCACCGATCTCCCCGGTCCTCTTTCTCTCTCTCTCACGCCCCCCTCCCCAAATTCTCTTCCTTTCCCCCCAAAGGTTACGTTGCATCCTCCTTGTCTTACCTCCCGGCTGGCGGCGACGGTGGTGGTTGCAAGGCGGAGGGGCGGCCGCGGGGAAAGAGCAGAAGGGGCTTGAATTAATGCAGGCGGTGGTCTCCGAAGCGAGGGCTTTAAAGAGCGCCAGGCAGCCCAATCGCCGCCGCCGCCTCTCCCCCCCCCCCCCCAACCCGCCTTTCCCAGCGTTTTAAAACCTCTGCATTCCCCCTGCGCTTGCAGACAGATGACTGTCACTAAAGGGGCTTTGAACCTCTTGTATATTATTAACTAAAAAGAGAGGAAAAAAAATTCCTGACACACCCGAGGAGGGGGGGGGGAGGAAAGGGGGTGGGGGCGAGCGAGCGAAAGAAACTTAACCCCACCTCCCTGATTTCCATAGAACTAGAGCCAGGGGAGGTGCCAGGCATTTGGCGCCAAAAACACACAACACACACACACAACAACCCCCCCCCCTTTTTTTTTTTTGCTACTGCCTCTTTTTTTTTTTCCTTGGGAAGGAGACGGAGAGGCTTGCAAAAGAAAAAGAAAACAGGAAAAGAAGAGGGAAGGAGGGGGGGGGGGGAAAAGAGAGGAATGCAAAGCGCCGCCGTTGCACTCCGCGCTGGGTTTCACTCCCGATGCCACCGGCTGATCCGGGGCGGGTTCGCGCACTTTGCGAAGCCGCTGCCCTCCCTCCCCGCCTCCCTTTCTCCCTCCCCCTCCGTTTGCTGCAATTGGCAACCGCCGAGGCGCTTGTCTTGCCCTCGATCCTGGCTCCGGAATACCCCGGGAGGGAACCCCCCCCCCTTGCAAAAAAAAAAACAAAAAAAGAGGCGGGGTGACCCCGGGATCGCTTCCCACCCCCCCACCCCCTGCAGAAAGCCTCGGCTGCAACAGGAGGAGGGGGGGCACTGAGTGCCCCCCCTCCTCCTGTTGCAACCGAGGCTTTCTGCAGCGGGGTGGTGGGAAGCGATCCCGGGGTCACCCCCGCCTCGTTTTCATGTGCCTAAATGGTTTCCCGTTCGGGTTTGAAATGTTTTTAGTCGAGCCTTTAAAAAAAAAAAAAACAGGAGGAGGCGAGGGGGAAACAAGACCCTCCGGGCAGAAGGAGGACCCTAATTACTGAGAGTTGGGGAGTCCCGGGTGCGAGGAGTAAACGGATCTGGAATTGCGCCCCGCAAAGCGACACCTTCGTCCAACGGGCTGCCCGAAAGGCTTAGACGGGTGTTTGTGTGTTGAGGCCGATTAGATAAGCTTCCTCGGTTGTGTACATCCTTGGTTTTGCACGCAGATATACACACACACACACGACCCCCCCCCCCCAAGCTACCGTCTGGAAAAGAACGCTTGCACGGCGCCCCGGCTTTGCACTGCAAAAAAATTAAAAAAATAAAGCGACACCTTGCGGATGTCCCCCTCCACCCCCCCCCCGGTGGAGGAGCGGAGCCGGGGCTGGA
The DNA here is from genome assembly GCF_009769535.1 of Thamnophis elegans. Lineage (NCBI taxonomy): Eukaryota > Metazoa > Chordata > Lepidosauria > Squamata > Natricidae > Thamnophis > Thamnophis elegans. Next base: position 9,294,591 of record NC_045543.1, on the reverse strand, counting down.
GGTAGATTAAGTATAAGGGCGGCCGCGGGTCGGTGGGTGGGTGGGTGGCTCGCTCTATTTTCCTCTTTCCCCCCCCCTTGAAAATGTCCAGGGGTTCGCTTGTGCCCTGCTGTTCCAAAGAGGAGTGCGGAAAGAAAGAAAGAAAGAAGGAAGGAAGGAAGGAAGGAAGGAAGGAAGGAAGGAAGGAAGGAAGGAAAGAAAGAAAAGCAATAGCAATAGCAATAGCAGTTAGACTTATATACCGCTTCATAGGGCTTTCAGCCCTCTCTCAGCGGTTTACAGAGTCAGCATATGGCCCCCAACAACAATCTGGGTCCTCATTTTACCCACCTCGGAAGGATGGAAGGCTGAGTCAACCCTGAGCCGGTGAGATTTGAACAGCCGAACTGCAGTCAGCTGAAGTAGCCTGCAGTGCTGCATTTAACCACTGCGCCACCTCGGCTCAGAAAGAAAGAAAGAGAAAGAAAGAAAGAAAGAAGGAAGGAAAGAAGGAAGGAAGGAAGGAAGAAAGAAAGAAGAAAGAAAGAAAGAAAGAAAGAAAGAAAGAAAGAAACTTTAAAAGATGGGTTTGAGGGGGGTCAAGAAGTTGCTCAGCCTTGATGAAGCCATAAGAAAGCTCCTTGGCGTGGGCATCTGAATAACTCTGTGTAGGGGAGGTGGGGGAGAGCAGTTCCAATAATAATGCATAGGCCAGGAGGAAAAAGTGGACAGGTCGAATTCAATTGAATGAAAAGCAACTTGATTTCCCGAAATGTACACTTGGCATCATTCCTCTCGGGGCATTTTAATTATCCCCATTATTATAAATCAGGGGCAACTTTTACATCCTTGCTGGAGGAGGCGCCTGTCCCTTGCTTTCACTTGGGAGTTCTAGTGGCTGGGCAGTGGTGGTATTCAAATTTTATGATTACCTGTTCTGTGGGCTGGCTTGGTGGGCGTGGCAGGGGAAGGATACTGCAAAATCCCCATTTCCTCCTGATCAGCTGGGAGGCAGAGAATAGATGGGCCTTAGCCAGTATTATGTTGTCCGAACTACTCAAAATTTCCGCTACCAGTTCTCCAGAATTGGTCAGAACCTGTGGAATACTATCTCTGTTCTGCAGCCCTGGCTGTGTGGCATTTCCTTAGGAGTAAACATTATGGAAAAATTTAGGATTGGTCTTCAGAGTTGATCTGCGTAAAGCAAGAGTTGCAGATTTAAGGGGTTCTACCACAAATGCGCGTACGACAAAAGCGCGTGTGACTAAACTGTGGTGACAAAACCGCGCCGTCAAAACGACAGAGCGCGCTGTAACATAACCCTAAAAATAACCCTAAACCTAACCCTAAACCTAACCCTAAACCTTACCTTACCTTAAATCGCGCTTCTGTCGGCGCACTGTTGTCGGCGCGCTTTTGACATCGCGGTTTTAGCGCCATGGTTTTGTCGGCACGCTTTTGACGTTCGCGGTTATGTCGTGCCACGGATTTAAGGCAGCTCATGTCACTGGGGTTTGGCGTTCAAAACGGCAGAGTGAAAGGGCAGAGTTTTTATAAGAGTGGGCCATATCCATGAGAGTACTTTTAAAAAAAAATCCTATGTACAGCACCGGACCTCAAGGAATCGAAAGCCCATGGATGAAGGACGTTCTCCGCAGTTTAAAACAAAACACTGCCATTAATTTAGACACCAAACAGATCTATACCTTCTATTAGAACTGCTTGAGCAAAAACACTTCCGGCAGCTAACAGCGCTCCTCAATCCAGTTGAGGACAACTGGAGTTGCTATAGGGCGATCGTGATCCCGAATGGAGTACTTTACAGCTAAGAAATCTACCCATGTGTTGGAAGCTAATAAAATGTCATTTCTCGCTTCTACTGTAGTTGAAGGACGCTGGTGCTCCTGATTTAAAGCCCTGGATGATGTGTGTTCACTTTCAAGGTATAAACTAGCCTCATACAAAGTGACTGGGGAAATTTTGGGCAGCCAAAGTTTTAACCTGTTGTTTTGAGACTTGAGCTTTTATTTTATATTCATTTATAATTTTGCCATTATTTGATACTTTTTACTTCATTTTGTTAATGGCTTTTTGTTTTTAAATTTTGTATTTTCTTGAATATATGTGTGTGTGTGTGTGTGTGCGTGTGTGTGTGTATGTTGTATTTGTGCTGATAAATAAATAAAGGGAGACTAGTATAGATCTATTTCAAGCTATTTAGCTCTCATCAGCTAGCCATACCCTTACTGGGATTAGAACCTGTGCTGTATTGCATCTTAGGCAGATGTGTTAACCATTAAGCCACAGAGTTCCTCTCCTTATCAGCTGAGCCAGGGAGAAAGGTATATATTTAAAGTCACAACCCCTGGTATGCCCAAATATGGGAGGAAGTTCACTGCTTCCATTCTCTGTCCATCGGCTCGTCATAAGAGACCATCCAGACAGAAAGCCAATATTTTTTACTGTTGCCTTTGTTACATTTGTGTTGTACTTGTGCTGATAAATAAATAAAGGGAGACTAGTATAGATCTATTTCAAGCTATTTAGCTCTCATCAGCTAGCCATACCCTTACTGGGATTAGAACCTGTGCTGTATTGCATCTTAGGCAGATGTGTTAATCATTAAGCCACAGAGTTCTTCTCCCTATCAGCTGAGCCAGGGAGAAAGGTATATATTTAAAGTCACAACCCCTGGTATGCCCAAATATGGGAGGAAGTTCACTGCTTCCATTCTCTGTCCATCGGCTCGTCATAAGAGACCATCACGACAGAAACCCAATATTTTTACTGTTGCCTTTGTTACATTTGTGTTGTATTTGTGCTGATAAATAAATAAAGGGAGACTAGTATAGATCTATTTCAAGCTATTTAGCTCTCATCAGCTAGCCATACCCTTACTGGGATTTGAACCTGTGCTGTATTACATATTAGGCAGTTGTGTTATATATATAATAGCTGTTCTTTTTTAAAAAAAAAAATCCTTTCTAGATATTGTCTCAGAATGATTAACAGGCTGGAGAGAGACTTGGGTCCAGCAACTTCTGTTTTACACTTTTCCCCCCATAGCTTTTAAATCTGAGAACAGACTATTGTTACCAGTACATATTTCCTTTCCTTTTTATTCATGCAGAAAATCTGGCTTCCATGGTGAGAGACTTGACAGGTGCATGTAGCTTTGTGTTAAACTGCACACATTGCAAGAGCATCATGTGTGTAGGCTGATGGTGTGATTGACTAATGTTCTTGTGTATTTGCCTTTAAAATGGGAGAAGCAGTCAAATGTGTGGGTTTTTTTTAAAACATTTCTTCCTCATGATTGGTCTCTTCTTTGCCTGGAAGTCAAAAGCTTCAATTTTAAATGCATTCAAAGTTTCCTTTCATTTGCAGGCATCTGCAACTTCAAACTGCCACATTTGCTCTTTGAATTAGAAAGGAAATGCGCAAGTCTTTTCCGTTTTTTGTCTTAGTTTCACACACAAGATTTCTCTCTTAATTAGGAATTTTTAAGGTAATGTTGTGAAAAATGATGGTGCAACCGTAGTAATTGATTCCATGGTTTGGTTTCCTCCGAAACACAGAAAAGGTACAAAGCCAGTTGAAAAATGTACGTCCTGATTAAAAACATGTTTTTTTTTTAATCCAGCTTTTTATGAGAATGTTTCTTTACTCTATGGCAGTGTTTCTCAACCTTGGCAACTTGAAGATGTCCGGACTTCAACTCTCAGAATTCCCCAGCCAGCATTCGCTGGCTGGGGAATTCTGGGAGTTGAAGTCCGGACATCTTCAAGTTGCTAAGGTTGAGAAACACTGCTCTATGGTCTTCTGGTATTGTAATATTGTAACGTTCCCGTGGTTTGTCCATGAGGCCAATGTGGAGAAAAGACAGGACACGATCTTTCTCGGGATGGAGCGACCCAGATTGGGGGGCTGAGAGCCCCTTTTATTGAGATAGGACAAAGGCAGGAGGAGCAATAGCATGTGGTTAAAAACAGCCTGTAAAAGTACAATTTCTAATCTACTGCTCAGGGAAGTTCTGTCTATATATGGTCAAATCCTGGAGTCATTGGGTAAGGCACATCTCAGGATGTTATGTTATGAACTATCAGGATGTTATGGAGTTTTAGGAGTTTGTTTTCTCCTGTGTGGTTCAGCGTGGCTCTGCATGCCCTGGTACGAACTGGGCCATGGGTGACCCACACCTACACAAGGAACTATATTACAACATAATATATTTCCAGAATGCCACTGTGGTTTCACCATGACCCGAAACAAAGACTACCTTGTTTTCCCCAAAACAAGACAGGGTCTTATTTTCTTTTGACCCCTGAAACAAGCGCCTTATTGGCCTTATTTTTGGGGAGGTCTTATTATTTTTGACGTGCGGGAGGCGGCAAGCATCGTCACCTCATGGCTGCTGCTGTGTTGCAATATTTTTGGGGAGGCCTTATTTTAGGGGAAGGGCTTATTTTAGCGCATGCGCTCAAAAGCCCAATTGGGCTTATTATCCAGGGAGGTCTTATTTTCAGGGAAACAGGGTATTAAAAGTCTGGAAGCAAAGTTTGAGAATTATAAGAGTGTGTTGAGATTGTCACATTTTCCTGTCTGCACTTAGAAAGTCACAAGATGAAGCATCTCGAAGAACACCATGCTGTTGGGATTTAAGATGAGGATAGATGAATCCTATGCCCACCGTGACCTATGACCACAATGGAACCCAAGATTTCTGTTGCAAAGTGAGACGTTTGTTAAGTGAGTTTTGCCCCATTTTACGACCTTGCTTGCCACCGTTGTTTAAGTGAATCACTGCAGATGTTAACTTAGTAATGTGGTTGTTAAGTGAATCGGGCTTCGCCATGGACTTCGCTTGTCAGAAGGTTACAAAAGGGCATCACATTACCCCCCCAGGACACTGCAACTGTCATAAATACCCGTCAGTTACCAAGAGTCTGAATTTTGATCACTTGACTGTGGAGATGCTGCAACGGTCGTAAGTGTTTTTTATCTTTTAGTATATTTTATTTTCATTTTCATACACTCACATGTATACCCCATACAGTATTAAACAGTAATTGCATCAATTCCTCTTGTCGACAATGCCCCAGAAAATAAAAGCCCAATATATCTCTTCCATCCTCCATACACCTCTTTCTTCCACCACCCTCCAACTTTCTATCTTCCCTCCATCATCCCCCTCTACCCTACTTCCCCCTCTACCCTACTTCCAGAGCCGAGGTGGCGCAGTGGTTAGGGTGCAGTACTGCAGGCCACTTCAGCTGACTGCTATCTGCAGTTCGGCGGTTCAAATCTCACCGGCTCAAGGTTGACTCAGCCTTCCATCCTTCCGAGGTGGGTGAAATGAGGACCCAGACTGTGGGGGCGATATGCTGACTCTGTAAACCGCTTAGAGAGGGCTGAAAGCCCTATGAAGCGGTATATAAGTCTAACTGCTATTGCTATTCCCCTCACCCTCTACCACTCCTCTCTCCAGATCGGCTCCCCCCCTTCCCTTTCGCCTTCCCCCCACCCTCTCTCCCATCCCTCTCTACCCATGTTGTAAGTGTTGTAAGTCACTTTTTTCAGTGCTGTTGTAACTTTGAAGGGCCACTAAATGTTCTGTTGTACGTTGAGGACTACCTGTACAATCCTTAACTTTTTTTTAATGGCACTTTACTATTTCCCGGGGCAATAAATATCCATTCACCTACAAAGATGAAGTAAATATGTCAGAAACACGATTGGAATGAGAGTTAAAAAAAAATTCCATAAGAGTTTAAATCAAACCTTTGATTTGGGAATCAAATCTTTTTCCTACCTGCCTAGCGTGGCCCCCTTCATCTGCATAGGCTCATCTTAACATCTGCTTTTTTGCTCTCAGTGGATTACGAGTTGGCATGGATTTTACATACCTGCAGCTGTCACTGGATGCTGTTGGCTTAAGGGGGAAAATACCGTGTTAACACTGGTGCAGATAAGGACAATTTAAGCCTGTCTTCATGGGTTGGGAATGTCATGAAATCAACGCACGGGGTGGGGCACAAAATGTGTGTCTCTGCTGAGGTTAGGTACAAGTGGGGAAAGCCCAAAACCTTGATGAGGCTCATTTCCCAGATGGCCTGATAATAATCCTTTATTTGCTATCTATTCAGTGCGACTAATATGGAATTCCGAAGCTTTATCTTCGTTTGGTACATTGAATATACAAAATATTAGTGAGAACATACCTCTAGAAAGGGAAAGAAAGTATTAGACTCTGCTGTAACATTACCATCCTCTGCTACCAAATGTGATGTTCCCGTGGGTCGTCCATGAGGCCAATGTGGAGAAAAGACAGGACACAACCTTTCTCGGGATGGAGCGACGACCAAGATTGGGGGTCTGAGAGCCCCTTTTATTGAGATAGGACAAAGGCAGGAGGAGCAATAGCATGTGATTAAAAACAGCCTGTAAAAGTACAATTTCTAATCTACTGCTCAGAGAAGTTCTGTCTATATATGGTCAAATCCTGGACGTCATTGATAGGGCACATCTCAGAATGTTATGTTATGCACTATCAGGATGTTCTGGCGTTTTAGGAGTTTGTTTTCTCCTGTGTGGTTCAGCGTGGCTCTGCATGCCCTGGTATGAACTGGGCCATGGGGGACACACACCTACACAAGGAACTATATTACAACACTGCACAATGTGATAGACCCGTGATGGCGAACCAAAGGCATGCATTTCACAGGTGGTATGTGGAGCAATTTGTTAGGGCACGCAAGGCGTTGCCCTATCAGCTCCACCAGCTGACTTTGGCCTTCATTTTTGGCTGTTTTTGTCCTCCGGAGGCTCCAGGGAAGCCTCCTGAAGCCTCTGGGGTAGGCGGGCGGGAGATGCCATTTCCACCCACCCCAAGCTCCTAGAAAGCCTCTGGAGCCTGGGGAGGATGAAAAATGGGTCCATCACGTGCCAAAAGCAGGGGGAGGGCGGGGGTCGCGCACTCATGCGCGCAGGGTGGTTCACGCACACAAAATTATGGGTGTGGGCACCCCAGTGCACGACCCCCCCCTGCAGTCCCCCCCCCCTTTGGCATGCAATGGCAAAAAGATTAGCCATCCCTGTGATAGACTAACGCTGGAATTAAAAAACAAAGGAGAGACAGAATACTATGAGATTTGGAAAATAGATTTTACCAATGGTTGGATTTGAGGAATAGAAGTTGGAACAGAAAAGAACAAGGATTGGAAGAAGATGTAGTATATGCGTTAGGTTCCACCACAAAACCGCGTTCGACTAAACCACGCTCGACGAAACCGCGTAGCTGAGGTCATCAACAGGGCGACAACAGCGCGGAGACAGAAGCACGCTGTAAACGCTAAACCTAAAATTAAACCCTAAACCTAACCCCCCTAAACCTAACCCTTAACCTAACCCTAAACCTAACCCTTAACCTAACCCTAAACCTAATCCTAACCCTAAACCTAACCCTAACCCTTAACCTAACCCTAAACCTAACCCTAACCCTAACCCTTAACCTAACCCTAAAGCTAACCCTAAACCTAACCCTTACCTTAAGTTGAATCGGCTTGCTTTCAAAGCGCTATTTAAAGCGCCCTTCTTTCTCCGCGCTGGCTGTTGTCGCCCTGTTGATGACGTCAGTGACGCGGTTTAATCAGGCGCGGCTTAGTCGAGCGCGGTTTTGATGGGTCACGTATGCGTTATATTATGTAAATATAACGTTGATAAGGGGTTAAGTATGTGTACATAATTAGTAATGCATGTGGAACGCATAAGATATTTGTGTTATACTTTATTTTTTTATGGTGGAGATAATGCCAGGACAGTTGCACCATATACTTTATATATAGACAGCTGGTTGATTTGGATACTACCTTTTTAAGCATATACTTTTGTAATTCTTATATGTATTTTTAAGTATAATTTTGAATTCATATAAATTACCCTGAATTTCAGAATGTATCGAGCAAATTCATTTGTGCCTATCATTCTTCAATATGGGATTAATATCTCTACAGTTAATATTCACAGATAGCTTCTGTCCCCAGTAATTCAGCCATGACCCACATTGTTCAGAAGTCAGAGGGGAAGGTACCAAGAAATTCTTCACATTTTATTTCATGTTCAGTTTTGATACAGATGGACGAACTTGTAATCAGTTCAGAACTGAAGAAGCTTCTTGGATGAGAAGTGAAATGTATTCAAGGAAAAACAATACAGTTGCCTTTTGGAAAAGCACTGTTGGAACAATTATCACCTGGATAACGGAGAATCTCTATAGACATTAAGCTCTTGTGTTACCTGTGAAAAGCTAGCACTTCACATAAGGCATATTGGAATCGACCAAGGAGATTCATGCTATATTTTTCTCTTGCTGAGACTAGCAATTGTACTAGATTCAAGTTAAATTGTCCATGGTTGTCAAGAAGAATCCTAAGAACAGTGGTATCTCTATGGGTAACAAGGTTCCTTTCTTGGCCTGCTATTTCTGTTAAGTTTTTCCAATGTTCAGTTTGAATCTGTCTTCCTGTTTTTCTGTCTTGAGCTGTCCAGCGAGAGAACAAGACAATGTTCTGTGTGACATCCTTTTAAATACTTGAAGATTGCTATCACATCTCTCCTCAGTTGTTTTTTCTCCTGGCTAAACATGCCCAGTTCTTTCAGTCTTTCTTCTTAAAACTTAGTTTCTAGTCCCTTGATCATTCTTGTTGCCCTTCTCTGACACTCTTCAGTTTCTTTCAGCCCTTCTTAAAATATGGTGGTCCTAACTGGAGTTAGTACCATATTTTTCAGAGTATAAGATGCACCTTTTTACCTCCAAAAAGAGGCTGAAAATCTGGGTGCGTCTTATACACTGAATACATTTCCTGCCTCCTGAAACCCCTTCACCAAAATGGCCGTGTAGAGCCTCTAGGAAGCTTTCAGAGAGCTCCTGGGGGCTGGGGAAGGCAGAAATAAGCAAAAAATGGGTCGTTGTTTTGCTCAATTTTGCCCCCTCACCCCCCAGGAGCACTCTATAAGCTTCCTAATGCCCTTTTTTTTTACAAAATGGGCCTGTTTTTTGCTTGTTTTTGCCCCTCCCCCCAGGAACACTCTACAACCCTCCTAAGGGTTATTCATGCCCCTTTTTGAAAAAAAAATGGGCCCGTTTTTGCAAAAAAAACCTGCTGTTTTTGGGAGGTTTGCAGAGTGTAAATTTTTTTTTTGAAAAATGTGCCTCTTCAAAATCTTGGTGCGTCTTACACTCCGAAAAATACGGTAACTTAAGGGAGAGTCTGATCAAAGCATATTAAGTGAAATGATTTTCCTCATGATTTGGACAATTATGTTTACATTGGATTTATGTGTGTCACTGTGTTGTTATGTAGATAGAAACACATTCGATAAACTTCCCTTCTTAATTATGGAACCAGTACTGATCTTTGTAGCACCGTTCTCAGTTCTATGGAGATTCTCAGTCATCCAAGTCATGGTTGCCCCAAAGGTGCTTTTTGAAGATGCAACTGGACATTCTTGGTTTTTCTTGGAAGACGTTTTGCTTCTCATCCAAGAAGCTTCTTAGAAGAGAAGCGAAACATCTTCCCAAAAAAACCCCCAGGCAGTCCAGTTGCCTCATGAAAAAGCGCCTTTGGGACATAGTTCTGTTTTTCTCCAGTGTGATGAGCCATTGATAAACACTTTGAGTATTCAATTTACTATCCATCTACGTATCCACTTAATTTTCATGCCATCCAATCCACACTTGACTAGCTTGCTAATCAATCTGTCATGGGTTTCTTTGTCACAAACTAATACGTCTTGTTAAGTCAAGATAGATTATGCCAAACCATTTCCATAATTTATTAAGAAAGTTACGGAATGAAAAAGAGAAGGTTAAATATGGCGAGATTAATTCGTGACAGATCCATGTTGACTTCCGGTAATTAATTACCACTGATGGAGACCAATTCAGTTTGATCCACCAATAGAAATGGGAATAGGATGTACACAGAAGCGCCTTTTTATCCTAAAGGTGGAAGTGGTGGGGCTGTTCCCACCCTTAGCTCTTCAAAGGAAGAGTAGCAATAGCAATAGCAGTTAGACTTATATACCGCTTCATAGGACTTTCAGCCCTCTCTAAGCGGTTTACAGAGTCAGCATATTGCCCCCAACAACAATCCGGGTCCTCATTTCACCCACCTCGGAAGGATGGAAGGCTGAGTCAACCTTTCAGCCGGTGAGATTTGAACCGCCGAACTGCAGATAACAGTCAGCTGAAGTGGCCTGCAGTACTGCACCCTAACCACTGCGCCACCTCGGCTCTAGTACTTCAACGTGATGCTTTAGTTTAATCGAAGGTTTCAATTAAAAGTCTATAGTTAGCTAGAGCTCACAAAAACTTAACGCCTTTTAATAACTTTTGTTAGGCGGAAAAGTGCTGATTGTTTACCTCTGTTTAACTGAAATGTTCTTTTGAATGTCTGCAAAATCTTTCATTTGTATGTCTCCCTCCTCCTACTGTGCGGTTTCTGTCTTTTCCTATCCATTGCAACTCTACCTAGGTGTCAGGGGTGGGCTGCAAAAATTTTAGCAAGGGGTTCTCTCTCCGCTTGCTGCAATGGGTGTGGGTGTGGCCCAGACAGCCTCCTGCAGCACGGCAGGGAGGTATTTTTGCCCTACCCGGGCTCCTGAGGCTTTCTTTGAGCCTCCGGGAGGGCAAAAATGGCCTCCCCAGGCTCCGGAGGCTGGAAACGGGCCAATTTTCCGGCCTTTCTGAACTTCCGATAGGCCAATTTTTCACCCTCCCTGAGCCTCCGCATACACTCTGCACTTACCTGTGTCCAAAAGGGGCTGCATGGGGACTCCTGAGAGGGATGGACACCACCTTATTCTCTTTCTTTTCTCTTCTCTCTCCCTTCCTTCTCTACGTCCTACCTTCCTCCTCTCCTTCCCCTTCTTTCTTCCCTTACCTCTCCCCTACTCTTACCTTCTCTCTTCCCCTTCCTACCCTCTCTCCTTCTCTTTCTCTCCCATCCTCCCTCCTCTCCTTCTCATTCTCTCCCTTCCACCCACCTCTCCTTACCTCTTTCTTCTTCCCTTACCTCTCCTCCACTAGGAAGAGTATCCTGATTGGTTGCTGTCAGCTAGCTTTGTATGTTGTCTGTGTGATAAGTTTGGCGGGTGGTGCAATGAAGGGCAATGAAATGGGGTAGATCTTTGTTATGTAGAATAGACTGTCTCAGGTCTTAATGGCCCATTAACAAAGGATGTAGGGGGGAGGTGAGTTTCTATTTCTATTTCTTTTTAGGGGAAATATTCTGCCCTTTTAATATTTCCTAAAAATATTTCATTTTTCTAGGAGTGGGATGGGTGCTAACATCCTACAGTGTTTTGAGTACAGTGTTTTGAGGTGGTAGACCCCTACATGTGGTCCCATGAGCCGTGGTGGCGCAGTGGTTAGAATGCGGTACTACAGGCTACTGCTGCTGGCTGCCAGCAGTTCAGCAGTTTAAGTCTCATGATTGGCTCAGCCTTCCTTCGTTCTGAGGTGGGTAAAATGAGGACTCAGATTGTTGGGGGGCAATAGGCTGACTCTGTAAAAACCGCTTAGAGACAGCTGTAAAAGCAGTATATAATTCTAAGTGCTATTGCTATTTCCCCTGTTTCCATTTCTTTCTCCAAATGGAGGTTCCCAAGCAAGTGAAATTGGAGAGATCCTTCAAAGATAGAGCATGGCCACGTCAAACCACAGGCCTCTCGCCCAACCCTTCACAGCAGTGTTTCTCAGCCTTGGCGACTTTAAGTCCTGTGGACTTCAACTTCCAGAATCCCCCAGCTGGGGGATTCTGGGAGTTGAAGTTCACAGGACTTAAAGTCGCCAAGGTTGAGAAACACTGCTTCACAGTCAGAATCATCTTTTCCTAGCTAAAATCTTCTAAAGGAAGGGAGAGAGAAGGCATAGCATACATTAAATTACTTCCTGGAGAAACATTTCACAGGCTATCAAGGGTCATTCCTTTCTTTTCTTAGTGAATCTAGTTCCACATTGTTCCTGAGCCCATCAAAGTGTCTTGGTGACTTATTTATATATGGGACACACCCAGTGAATACACATGCAAATCCCCGAAACATAAACAAACACTTGGAATTAAAACACTTTGACAACAGCCATTTGTGGGTGTATGTATCTTACCTTCTCAAGATCCAGCTAAATGTTGAGGAAAATGACTTGCTGAGGTGAGAATCAGATTGCTCCAGTTTGAAAAAATCGATTACTTCTATATTTTTTTTTACTTTCTCCTGACACATCCAGATAAAGGGGGGGCTGGGTAGGCCTGAGAAAAAGATAAACAAGGATTGAAGTTTTCATTTGATTATTTATTTGGTATGATTTAAAAAAAAACACGTTTCAACAGAGCTCACATTCACACATGCACATTGGCTATCTCAAGTGTTTCCAAGTGGAACAGGAGGAGAGCAGTGCCATATCATGGGGCCTTTGCAATGCTGCTCTTTCTCTAGAATTCTTAAAAGTATTTCTGGAGTGATGGTGGATTTCATGAAAAGCAAGAATAGCAATAGCAATAGCAGTTAGACTTATATACCGCTTCATAGGGCTTTCAGCCCTCTCTAAGCGGTTTACAGAGTCAGCATATCGCCCCCACAGTCTGGGTCCTCATTTTACCTACCTCGGAAGGATGGAAGGCTGAGTCAACCTTGAGCCGGTGAGATTAGAACAGCCGAACTGCAGAACTGCAGTCAGCTGAAGTAGCCTGCAGTGCTGCACTCTAACCACTGTGCCACCTCAGCTCTGGAGCCTGGAGACTAAAAGATATGAAGAATGGTTGCAGGATTTGGGTTTGGCTAAAGAAAAGAAGGACTGGGGGGGGAGGGGGATATAATAGCAGTATTCCAGCATTCCAGTGAAAGCAGTGGAACAGAAGTTAGCAATAGCAATAGCAGTTAGACTTATATACTGCTTCATAGGGCTTTCAGCCCTCTCTAAGCAGTTTACAGAGTCAGCATATCGCCCCCACAGTCTGGGTCCTCATTTCACCCACCTCGGAAGAATGGAAGGCTGAATCAACCTTGAGCCGGTGAGATTAGAACCGCTGAACTGCAGATAACAGTCAGCTAAAGTGGCCTGCAGTACTGCACCCTAACCACTGCGCCACCTCGGCTCCTGCTGATATTTTTTAAAAAAAAAACTGAAATCAATAATGGGATTATTAGGATCAACATGATGCAAACCCCCGCTCACTTTCAAGTCCTCTAGAACTTTTCACTGGAGAAGACATGCAAAGAACAAGACCTAAAGCAGAGGAATCCCCCCCCAAAAAATAGCCCAGATGTTTCATTTAGCAATAAGTCTGCAGTTCAAAGTAAGATTTGAGACAGCTTCTAGCCTGAGCGCAATAGCAATAGCAGTTAGACTTATATATCGCTTCATAGGGCTTTCAGCCCTCTCTAAGCAGTTTACAGAGTCAGCATTTATTGCCCCCACAGTCTGGGTCCTCATTTCACCCACCTCGGAAGGATGGAAGGCTGAGTCAACCTTGAGCCGGTGAGATTTGAACAGCCGAACTGCAGAACTGCAGTCAGCTGAAGTAGCCTGCAGTGCTGCACTCTAACCACTGCGCTACCTCGGCTCTTTTTCATTAATAGTAGGTGTCATCAGTGTCAGGATACACCTACCTCCAGAAAAACACCAGCTATTAGTTCCCAATCTATCTCCTTGCCCAGGGGAAGATTTCATGGGCTTCCGACCTGGGTGAAGGCAGCAATTTGTCCTTTGTATGAGCAAGACTGCAGAACAATTTCTGATCCTTTGTAGGGTAACAAAAAGTCAATTAAGCCTAATTACGCAGCACCACTTAGTGGCACTGGGAGATAAAATGTAAACTACCAAAATAATTTCCCTCTTTCAGTGATTGGAAATAATCTTCCTCTAAAGACAGACCCCATGCTGGATAGGAAGGTGATATTTTTCATGACTTGCAAAAAGCAGAAATAGTTGTGTTCATCAATGGAAAATGGAAACCTAAGCAGGGGTTCTTAACCTAAGCTATAGCCCAATCTGGAGCCATGGCCCATTCAAAACTGGGCTGTGGAAGCAACGGGCGGGCATGCATATGTGTGTGTGAAGCTCCATTTGTGTGAGTGTGCAAATGGAGCTACGCAACAGCACACCACTTACACAAAGTTATCCCCTGCCTCGCCATTCTGCAAAGTCTGAAAAGTTGGGGAACACTGACCTATAGAGTTGGTCATGCAGCCTCCACTCACCGCTTATATCGGCACTCGTAGCTAAACAACTGCTTATATTAAATGAAAAACCCAGAACCATCAGACAGGCAATGATTGTATTAGGAGCATCTGTACAAGCTTCAGGAGAAAAGGAAAAAACATCTCAGCTTTTGAGCTGTTGCAGTATTGACACCATTTCTTTGGTCAAGGGTGATGGTGATGCTTGGGATTCCCATCAATGACATTTACACTCCGAAATTATCCCCCCATCATTCTGTCTATGGAGACTGTAAGGCAACTTACTTAAAATGCATATTTGTCTCCCTTTTTGTTTTCTGTATTCTGTGACTTGGACCATACTGTATACTGTATTTATATTTATATTTTCTGCCTATCTACATGTGCGTGCGTGCGTGTGTGTGTGTCTAATTCACTTAATAGCTATTAAATTTTATGCAGTTGTACCATATCCCGCATGTGCGTACCCAATACATTTACCGCATTGTGCCTTGATAAAAAGAATACGAAACAAGCTACGAGGCAAAATGAACAAAAGAAATCAAGGGCATGTGTGCCTTAGTGTAAATTCACTAAAGAATAGGGAATAGCAATAGCAATAGCAGTTAGACTTATATACACCGCTTCATAGGGCTTTCAGCCCTCTCTAAGCGGTTTACAGAGTCAGCATATTGCCCCCAACAACAATCCGGGTCCTCATTTTACCCACCTCGGAAGGATGGAAGGCTGAGTCAACCCTGAGCCGGTGAGATTTGAACAGCCGAACTGCAGAACTGCAGTCAGCTGAAGTAGCCTGCAGTGCTGCATTTAACCACTGCGCCAACTCGGCTCTCAGGAGGGAAGGAGTGAGAAATGCAAAATATCAGACCTAATCTAGAGCAAGACTTTTATTTCTGCAGCTGAGTGGCATTGGGGGGGGGGGGAGATAAAAGTGATACACTAGAGGTGGGTTCCTATCAGGTTGCACCTATTCGGTAGAACCGGTTCGTCAAATCTACCGAACCGGTTAGAAGAGGTTCCACCAGTGGACCCGGAAAGCAGGCCACAGCTATAGAAGAGGTTCCAAAATTTTTTGAAACCCACCACTGGTCCTTGGATATGATTATTCTACACTATCATGCTCCTATTTATAAAACTCAGTGCCTCTGTGAAAGGTAAGGATGACTGCTGCATTTGTGGTGCAATCAGAACATTGTGTGTGTTGAAGTTGTTTTAACGCAAACCAAAGATGCCTTTTAAAAAACAAGTTTACATCATATTTGTATGCATGCCAGTGCTGTGTGTGAGGTAATTTAAGGTGGTTCTGACAAGTGTCGCCGGCATCTTCATATCCGGTCACATGGGCGGCAAGCCACTCCCATCCGGTCACATGGGTGGCAAGCCACTCCCACAAACGAGGCCACACCCACAGAGTAGGTTCGAACAATTTTTGAAACCCACCACTGAGATACACCCATGTTTGCTTCAGATTGTCAAGAGTATTTGAAGAAGGTATTATTACTATTTTATGTTTTGGGGGAATTCTTATGTGCCTATCCCACTTCCAAAAATATAATTTGCTTCCATGAATATTGAAATGATAACAATTTAGGGAAATATTTAGCTAGATAAGGCAAGGGGATAGAAGGTTATTTATTTATTTATTTCATTTCTAACGTAAACACAGGATTATAACCAGATGCATAAACTTGTCATCATTAGAGTCAGATGCCATCTCAAATATTTCCAAATGGTATAATTGGAAAGAGACATCCTCGCTGAAAAGCTGCTTTGGAAGCAGGAATCCTTTTAGCTTTGGGCTGGAATCTGCTTGATCTGTTTCCCCCTGAAAGGGAAGGCTTTCATTTCCTGCAGCTGAAACTCATTTTCAAATCCAAGTTAAAAGAAGAACAAATCCCTGCAAGGATTCTTCGTTTCGGGGCATTTACGTCTGTAGCCAGTATATTTCAATAAAAAAGGGCATATTATTACAGACTTGGGAGCTCAAGAATTATTCAGCAACAGAAACTCAGTACTTAGCCTTGGGGGTGGGGGTGGGTAGGGGTGGAGTCCCTGTTGACTTCTGTTTGCTGCCTGGATACTTCCTGAAGTTTTGGCAAGATTTTGGAAGTGGTTTGCCCTCACCTGCTTCTGAGGGCTGAGAGCAGAGGTGGGTTCCTACCAGTTCACACCTATTGGGTAGAACCGAGGTGGCGCAGTGGTTAAATGCAGCACTGCAGGCTACTTCAGCTGACTGCAGTTCAGCAGCTCGGCTGTTCAAATCTCACCGGCTAAAGGTTGACTCAGCCTTCCATCCTTCCGAGGTGGGTGAAATGAGGACCCAGACTGTGGGGGCAATATGCTGACTCTGTAAACCGCTTAGAGAGGGTTGAAAGCCCTATGAAGCGGTATATAAGTCTAACTGCTATTGCTATTGCTAGAACCGGTTCGTCAAATCTACCAACCGGTTAGAAGAGGTTCCACCAGTGGACCCGGAAAGCAGGCCACAGCTATAGAAGAGGTTCCAAATTTTTCTGAAACCCACCACTGGCTGAGAGAGGATTGGTGCAAGTCCCTCAACTGGCTTTGCGCATAAGGTAGAACTAGATTTCTCCTAGTTACTAGGAGATTGCGGTGGTGCAGTGGTTAGAATGCAGTATTGCAGGCTAATTCTGCCGATTGCCTGGGGTTCCATGCTCAAGGTTGACTCAGCCTTCCATCCTTTTGAGGTCAGTAAAATGAGGACCCAGGTTGTTGCGTGCAATAGGCTGACTCTTAGAGAGGGCTGTAAAGCACTGTGAAGTGCTATATAAGTCTAAGTGCTATTGCTATTATTACTAGTCCGGTAGCTTACCCATCACAGCCCACTCACTCTGATAGTTGCCTAGGCCTGTATTTTCTCACAGCAGACGAAGGTGGCAACACGGAACTTGTAGAATGTGGACTGCAGAAATGACAGCAAACTCTAGATTTTATCATATTTAAGGCTATCAAATCTGGGTTGCAAAACTATAGAGAGCACTCTCTGCTGTCCTTGGGATGTTTGCAATTCAGATGTAGTAGCCCAACCAAAATGGCAACTCCTCACCAGCAACCTGCAGTCAAGATATCCGGACATCTTTCCACTATGGGGGGCTGTAGGAAGTTAGCACCCACCCCTTGCCTAAAAAATTGAAATATCTTGGGAAATATTGAAAAGGCAGAATATTACATTTCCCTGGATCAGAAATGGAGAAACATGTTTTAAGGCAGGAAACAGACTCACACTTACACTTAATAGCCCCCACCTTTGTGAATGGGCCATTAGGAGCCCTGAGCTAGTCTACTCTACATAACAAAGATAGGATTAGCCATCCACAGAAACTCACCCAAACTTGGGACTTCAAAAAGGCACACAACCTATAAAATTAGCTAAGGCTCCGCCCCTGGGAGTCTGACAACCAATCAGAATAAATTTCTTAACACAGGAACAGGAAACAGAGAGGTGGAGCCGAACAGAGAGTATAAAACCCCCAGGAACTCTCAGCAAGCCCCTTTTTTTCCGTTCTTTTTCGTCTTCACCCAACATCTGGAAGCATGTGATTCCTTTTTCTGTTCAGGAACTCAAACCATGTGACCCTGCCCATCATTAAACCATCTTTCCAAACAGCCACCATGTTTCCAGTGTCTTTTCCCCCACTTGGAACTGAACCCAGAAGGACGTTTCTTCCAACAGGGCCAACCAGACTTCAATGTTGCTGAAGCAACTGGCGTTCTTCTCCAAGTTTCAAGTTTAATTTTATTTATAGGCCACCCAATCCCTGAGGACTCCAGGCGGCTTACAGAGAGGGGAAATAAAATAAAATAAAAATAAAATAGACAAGTTAAAAAACAACACAGATACATTAATTTCAGTTGGGGCTGGACCTCAACCATGAGGTCAACAGCCCCAGGCCTGCTGGAATAGCCAGGTTTTAACAGCTTTTCTGAAGGCCATGAGAGTGGGCGAGGTCCGGATTTCTGGGGGTAGTTCGTTCCAAAGGGTCGGGGCAGCCACAGAGAAGGCTCTCCTCCGGGGAGCCACCAGCTGACATTGTCTGGCTGATGGCACCTGAAGGAGGCCCAACCTGTGGGATCTTACCGGCCATTGGGAGGAGTGTGGCAGTAGGCGGTCTCGCAGATATGCTGGTCCTAAGCCATGCAGGGCTTTAAAGGTAATAACCAACACCTTGAATTGCGTCCGGAGACCAATAGGTAGCCAGTGCAGCTCGCGGAGGATAGGTGTAACATGGGTGTACCTAGGTACACCCCAGGGGTGGGTTTCTCGCCCCGTTCCAACCGGTTCGGTTGGAACGGGGCCGGCGGCGTCCTCATGCACGCGCGCGGTGCACGAATGCGTACTAGCATCTGCGTGACGCTCCAGCTGCTCCTGGACGATCGTGCAGGCGCTGTATGCGTCCTGCACATGCGTGGAAGCGCAGAACTCGTCAAAACCGGGTAAGGACCGCGGGCGGGCGGGCGGCCCCTTCGCCATTCCCAGAAGTTACTTACTTCCGGGTTCGGTGACCAACCGGTTCGCAGGGACCGCTGCGAACCGGTTGAAACCCACCCCTGGTACACCCAATATCGCTCGCGCGGCTGCATTCTGGACTAGTTGCAGTCTCCGAACGCTTTTCAAGGGTAGCCCCATGTAGAGCGCGTTGCAGTAATCTCCAGTGAACCTTGTGGTATGTTTTCAATGCAGAACTCAATGAAAGTCCCTATGAAGTCAGTAAGTGAATGGCATGCCCCCATTGTGTTAGTACTTAATAACTACGGGTGCATCTGAAAATCCCACATCTCCAGATAGGCCTAGTTAGAAAAGGCTCCTGCATCAAATCCTGGATAAAAGATGCATATCTGTGCCAAGAAGAAGAGAGGTTGCAAAATATCCCACTTGGGTATATGATGGACCAAAGACCTTCCTTCGAGATGTTAAAAAGGGTGTGAGATCTGCGCAGTTTCCAACTCATCCTTTTTTAGGAAATTAACCATATGGCACTTAATGGATTTTTTTTTTTCTAAAGACAGTAGCCTTTTCAAGGAAACTTCCTGAAAACATTGTTCCAATGAAAGCAAGAGGGCCTGACCCCCAGTGTGTGCGCACGGCTGTGCATAAGATCTGCCCCAAAAGAGAGATAAAGGTTTTATAACGGCAGGATAAACAGATGTTGATCCCTTGAAACCAATCAAGCCTTTCTTGCTTAAACCTACTGAAGCTCCTGGCTCAGACCAATTCCACTAATAATGATGGGCCAGAGCTTGAAAGTTATTTCTGTTTGTTCTTGTTTTACATGTCACAGATACGGCTCCCCTGATAAGCTCTGGAACATTCTTCAAAGCTTTGCCATAAAAACTGTTAACCACCAAGGAAACAGCCTCACACTTATTGCTGCAATGAAACTCTCTTCAGAACCTCTAAAGTCCTTTATGTTGAACTATTGATGGTTTTACTATTGGCAGCCGAGCTTTAGTAAATCAATGCAACATGTTTATTTCTGTGTCACATAAATAATTGGGCTATCTCTGGCCGTTGCCATAGATTTGGTGGAGGAGCAATGCTGTTGCCTTATTGCCTCCTTTCTCTTTTGACACCCAACACGTATGCCCACAGCTGCATTTAGAAAACACGGTTTTATAACACAACAAAGGTATTTGTCCCCCTTCCTTTCAAAGCTAGCATTGCTTAATTTGAATCCTGAGACACGTAGAAATACCTAGCCTTATAAAGTTGGTTTGACGTCCCGTGACGCGTCTGAGTTTGAGTATGAAACTTTTAAAAGGCTAAGTGTAGCATAAGAAAATCAACTTAAAAAGAGATTTCTACAGCTATTCCACCTTTTCTTGTTCTGAGTGGTTTCCGAGTGCCTGATATATTTTAATTCCAGTCCTTGATACTGAAACATTAACCATTATCATGCGTTAGCCATTACAATAAACTATTAAAGCATGTATGATAAATAGAATACTTTGTGAATAGTTCAGAATTAAGCAGTAACTTAAAAAAGAATATATGGTGTTCCCTTTATTTAATAGATGTATGGATTATAAGGAATAGTCACCAGGAGATTAAAAATATGTTGAGACTGTGAAATGTGTGTGTCTGTCTGTCTCGGTGTGTGTGTGTTTGTGTGTGTATACAGTAAAGGAAGAGGGAGTATGGCTTTGATTGTAGTTCCTTCATTGCCATCTTGCCTATTTTAATATCCCCATCCCCATAGGAATCTTTTTATATACGTAGATGATGTATAATTTGCAGCAAATATTAGGAAAAATTGTATGATGTGACACATAATATGGATCTGAAAATTGATGCATCAAAGGCAAGGCAAGCTGTGTTTTATAGGGGAAGTGGAGTGTCCAGTGGTAAATTATATACAGATGGTTAAAGTCTAGAACAAGTAGATGAATGTGTGTACCTTGGCCAAATATTAGTGAAGATAGGAAAATGGATGGAGAAATTTAAAGATGTGTGAATGCTGGTAGAAAGATGGATGGGTGTGTATGCTCTGTTTTCAGAAAAGAACATTTGCTGAAAGACAAGGAAATGGCTGTATATGAAAGTTAGTTTCTGCCCATTTTGTTAAAAATAAATTGAATCTAGTAGAAATGAAGTCCTGGTATAAGGTAAAGTAAGAAGAGAATGGGACAAAATGAATGTGTACCGAGTGACTATGGACTAAATCAGTGGTAGTCAACCTTTTTCTACCTACCGCCCACTAATGGATCTTTCTTGATGGAAAAATTTCCTTACCACCCACCAGTTTTTGCGCAAGTGCGGAACATGAGCATATTTCTTTTTTTCAGACGTGGGTTCTAAATTTGTTTCACAATTTAACAACTACTTTTACTCTTACGTTTTGATCTGGACTCCACACAGTGCTTTTTCCCCTCCTCTTATGCCTTTTATTACAAACACCAAAAACAATGCTGTATTAGGTGCCAATTTTTATTAAGTGTCACCATCCAAACAAAATTCCTTTTCCTGCCTTCTTCTTCTTTACCTTTCTTATAGTATTTCACTATATCAAGGATCTCTTTTTCCCTTTTTTATTTTCTCCTTCTTCCTTTACTTATTTCTTTCTTTTATTTTATAAGATAACAAAACTTAATTTATGAGCCAGACTAAACACTGCTTACTCTCCTCCTTTATTTTATCCCCTTTTCTCTATTTTTCTTTCCTTTTTTTGTTAATTTTTTTTTATCTTTTCCTTTTTATCTCCTTTTTTTACCTTCCTTAGGGCAATGTACAAAAGTAAGACTGAGCTAGTTAGCCCACTTATTATTATTAGCCAACAACAATTCTCTCCTGCCTATAACTTTTCTTTCTCCTATTTTGCAACTGCTCTGCTCTGCTTTATTTTATAAGATAACACAACTTATCTGCCTGTTCCTGCTATCAGTTTCCACTCCTCCCCTTCCTCTTCCCACGTGTTTGCTTGCTTGCGTGCACGCGCATGTTGGTTTATTGATGTGTGCGCTCACACCTGCCCACTCGCTCAAAAGGAGGTTCTAACCTCCGAAGTCTCTACTGCCCACCTGGAATCCCGAAACTCCCATTAGTGGGCGGTAGGGACCAGGTTGACCACCCATGGACTAAATAATGGAATTATTGAGGGACCAGCATCAAATAAATAGAATGAAGTGTTTTAGTAATGTAGAAGGAATGAATGAAGATTAAGTTGCAAAACAAATGTTTGAAGGATTACTGGAATGAGAAGAAGACTGAGGAAGTTCTGGCAGAATGAAATTGATGAGACGTGATGAAGAGAGAGGCGAAAACTATAAAAGCAAAACACAATGTATGAAGTGTATGGATATGGTAGAAAGAAAGATAGTTAACAGGGAAGAAGGTTTCAAGAAACATAGTGTATAATGGCGGTTAAAGCACCAGTCAAGAAACCAAGAGACTTGGAGTTTTAGTCTTGTTTAGGCACAAAGCCAGGTGGATGATCGTGGGCCAGTCACTTTGTCTCAGCCCTAGGAAGAAAACAATGGTAAGCCACTTCAGAAATCTTGTCAGGAAAACTGGAAGGATACGTCCAGGCAATCATCAGGAGTCAACACTGAATTGAAGGCAGAAAATAACCATAACAGCAATTTTAGAAGTGTTTCCTTTTTCTTATGCCTTAAATTTCTTTCGCTTACTACTTCTGAAGCTCTGTGTAATGCTGCTCACATTAGAAGAGAACAAAACATTGTTGTATTGTCATACTTGCAATGGCTGAATATACTATGCTATAATATCATATACCAGAGCAATATACATGTTGCACAGAATATGATGTACATATGGAAATGTATGACTAGGGTTCCCCCCCCCCCAACTACTTATATAAGGATTATTCTTTATATTATTCATGTTGTCTTGTATGGATTGCACCAGTAGAGGCTAAATCAATTTTGTTGAATACATGATGTACAATGGCAATAAAGGCTTTGAATTGAGCCTTTGAATTGAGGGCGTGGCATAGTAAAAATACACTGAAATTGCAATCCAGTGCATACTTACTTGGGTGTAATCCATCAAACAATTTGGATCCATTCTGTGAAACGATCCAGAAAAAAAAAACAGTTTGCAAATAAAAATTTTCATATAATATATTCATTCACCAACGTGCATGTGATACCCATTTAAAATGTGCACACATTTAAACCTCCAGAATTTTACATGCTCATGGTGTAGCTTGTCTAGATATCAATAGGTTCAATGTACTATTTGTAAATTAATGAGACAAAAATAGCTATCAGATCGCTGAAGGGCTGCATTGTTATAGTTCCAACCACAGTTGTCATACACTAGCTGCACATAGGAACAACAGTGGCTTCAGTAGCAATTTTTCCATGAATTTCTAGGCGGTGTAAAATAGTACAGCATGCTTTTAATGAGAGGAACCATGTAACCCTTTCCAAAATAAATTTCACTAATGAAATATAAAAATTGGCTGGGTTTGCATGTCATTTATGCCAGAATGTAGTTTACTTTGGGACTTTGAGTGATCCTGAATTATCCATGGCGCAGTCTTATGGGAAAATCGGCACATGATAGGTTGTTTTAACAAATCTTGATTTGATATTTTGTATGAGTGCAGCCAATTAATTTGAACTTTGAGAAACTTGAAAGCAAAAGAAGAAAACTGTAGGAGAAAGAATCGCTAAGAGAGCGAATGGTTTCCAGCAGCCTCAAATGCTATAGAATGCCATAGGTTTCCACACTGCTGTCCAGCCAGTGGTGGGTTTCAAATTTTTTTAGAATCCCTTCTGTAAGTGTAGCCTGCTTTGTGGGAGTGGCTTGCTGGCCATGTGACTGGGTGGGAGTGGCTTGCCGGCCATGTGACCGAGTAGGAGTGGCTTGGCACTGGATGGGCGTGGCCAACTTGAAAAATGTAGTGAAACTCATTTAACGCTCTTGCTTAGCAACCAAAATGTTGGCTCAGGAACTCTGGCATTTGAAGCACGCAAGTCTTAAAGCTGTCAAGTTACAAGACCCTTGCACTCCTAACCCTTTAGAAAAAAACCCCAGTGGTGTTCAAAGTTGACAGCTTTAAGACTTTAAGGTTTAGATAGGACTCTTAGAGGCGGACGGGGCGATTGGTGAGCCAGCCAATTAATGAGCGTGGTGCGGACGATGGGGGGAGGGAGCTGGAACCGGTTCTAAACGGCACGGTAGATTTGTGGAACCTCTTCTATAGAAGAGGTTAGAACTGGCAGGAACACACCCACCAGTTATCTCACCAGTTGGCAAAGAAAACTAATGGGATAAATAATCTTAACTATGGGGAGTGGCAAATCAGCCTTGAAATTATTGGTGAGAGGGAATCCCAGTAAGGTACCACAGCATCTTGACTAAAAGAGAAAGGCAATGAACCCCATAAACTGGGAGGGGGATGAGTCAGGATTTCCCATCACTGGGAAAATAACCTGTCCCACAGCTCCAGCAGAAGTTCTCCAAAACTCTTTATAGCATTCCTTCTAGAGTAGGACATCAGCCAATGCTTAATGGCCTCAATTTTCCAAGATCCTCACAAGCCCAATGGCACCTTAGACCCCTGTGGTGAGCACTGATCCTGGTTTGATGTTCCCCTTGCAGGTGGAAAGAGCCTGATTCCTAGAATTGTTCAGAATGTAAAGTTGAGATCTGGCTCTTTGGCAGCTCTTTAGTTACAGCTTCAGTGGGCAAAAGTGGTAGTAATAGATCCATCATCAGAAAAACCCTACAATTGATCTAGAGCAGACCTAAATATTGGCTGTCATTTGTTTAACTCGACTTGCCAATAGCTGGAAAGTGTTTAGATCCAGAATGCAATGCGTAGACTCTATTACCAATACAAAATGCCTTTTCAAAACATTCTCCTTGCTCCATTTTTATTCTAATCAAAACACATTCTGGTGTAATTGTCATGTATTCCATTGCTGGTATGAGTATGAGTATGAGTAGTTTATTTATATGCCGCCCTTTTCCCTGGGGGGACTCAGGGCGGCTTACAATTCGAAAGGAGGGGAAAACAAACAAATTAACACATAAGACAGTACATCATTAAAAGCACAACATTCATACAATTCGGGTGGGTTACAGTATAGCTTAATGCAGTGTTTCTCAACCTTGGCAACTTGAAGATGTCCGGACTTCAACTCCCAGAATTCCCCAGCCAGCGAATGCTGGCTGGGGAATTCTGGGAGTTGAAGTCCGGACATCTTCAAATTGCCAAGGTTGAGAAACACTGGCTTAATGGTATTCATTATCAGATAGTGTAGCTTCATAACCATGGGTACCGTTTTGTAGAATACAAAGGAACGGAGATTTGTCATAAAGAGAGATGGAAAAAAGGGATTGAAGAAAAATGGTGAGTATCTAGAACTATGTTTGGCAGTATATCTGTCTCTACCCCTCAAAAAGATATAGCAAGTCCTGAAGGGGTACAATCAAGAATCTTTGCAACCTGGCCATGGGGGGGGACCATTTTGTCAGGGGAGAAATCTTCTCTAATCATTCATTTCTGGAGATCTCAAGAAATATCTGCCAGAGGAGGGGAGAGTTTGCTCAAAGTTAGCCTCCAGAACTCTGTTTCCACTCATGTCAGTCTTCAAGCCCACCCACTACCATCCAACTTTATTTATTTGACTTGTCAATCATTTACAAGACAATAGGTATAAGAATAAACACAAGTATGAATGAAATGGGTACAAATAAATGGGGACAGTAGGACAGGGACAGTAGGCACAAGAGTGCCCTTTTGCACGCCCCTTACAGACCTCTTAGGAATGGGGTGAGGTCATTAGTAGACAGTTTAAGGTTAAAGTTGCGGGGATTTGAAGATGTAACCACAGAGTCAGGTAGAGCATTCCAGGCATTGACCACTCTGTTGCTGAAGTCGTATTTTCTGCAATCGAGTTTACACTGAGTTTTATCTTTTGCGTCCTCTTGTATTATTGTGGTTGAAGCTGAAGTAGTCATTGGAGAACATTGCAGCAAATAACTTTGTATACTACACTTAAGTCTGACGGTAGGTGGCATAGTTCTAGGTTGCCCAAGGCCAAAATTTCAAGCCTGATGGTGTAGGGTATTCTGTTGCGAGCAGAGGAATGTAGTACTCTTCTTGTTAAATACCTCTGGACGCGCTCAATTGTATTAATGGGTTCCACCACAAAACCACGCCCGACTAAACTGCGTCGCTGACGTCATCAACAGGGCGACAACAGCGCGGAGACAGAAGCACACTGTAAACCCTAAACCTAAAATTAACCCTTAAACCTAAACCTAACCCCCCTAAACCTAATCCTAAACCTAACCCTTAACCTAACCCTAAACCTAACCCTAAACCTAACCCTAAACCTAACCCTAAACCTAACCCTAAAGCTAACCCTAAACCTAATCCTAACCCTTAACCTAACCCTAACCCTAACCCTAACCCTAAGCCTTAACCTAACCCTTAACCTAACCCTACACCTAACCCTAACCTTTAACCTAACCCTAAAGCTAACCCTAAAGCTAACCCTTACCTTAAGTTGAATCGGCTTGCTTTCAAAGCGCTATTTAAAACGCCCTTCTTTCTCTGCGCTGGCTGTTGTCGCCCTGTTGATGATGTCAGCGACGCGGTTTAATCTGGCGCAGTTTAGTTGAGCGTGGTTTTGACGGGTCACGGTATTAATGTCCAATATACAGTGCGGATTCCAGACAGATGAGCTGTATTTGAGAATTGGTCTAACAAAGGTTTTGTATGCCCTAGCTAGCAATACAATATTACCGGAGGAGAAACTTCATAAGATTAGGTTAACTGCTATCCAAATTGCAAACACAAGGGAAAGAGAAAGCCAATAGTAAAATATGTGCACGGGGAAAGTGGAGCATGTCTGCTTAAAGAACCAGCTCCCATTCTTTCACACAAAATACCAAGTTTAAATGCCTCTTGTCAGTACATGAGCAGTATAAGCGTATGCCATCAGCTACTGCCCCAGTTCTTTTAGTCTCAAAATAATTTCTGGAAGCCAAGCCAAATCTGTTCAGATTTCTGCTGAAATGTTGCTTTGATCAATATATTCATTTCCCCCTCCCCCCCCTTTTTTTTTTTGCTGTTTACTCAGAGGCACTTTATCATGCCTAGATCCCAACAACTGTTTTTTCAAAGAAGCATTTCTGCATCCCAGGAAGCACAGTGTATTCTCTGAATATCAAAAAGAATCAATGGTCGTTTCTCCATACTGAAGTTGCTTGTTACATTTGCATGGTACAGATGTTGGCATCCGTACCTGGCCATAATAACAACGAAATAATGAAATATGCGCGGTGTGGCTGGCTGCGATGCCAGCTTTCCCCTATCATTTTTGTGATATTGCACATAATAAGTGGAGCTGGCGTTGTGATAGCACAATGCACACTCTGCTCCTGCCGCCACCACCGCCACCACCCCTTCTGCAGATGCCAAACAAATAAATTTCAGCAAGGTATATATTTTTTCTCTGCCATGCCACCATGACCTTTGTCTCATTCGCAGCCCAAAATTCTCCTTTGCTGCTGGGTGTTAAAGCAATATGTTCTTCTTGATTCCAACACTGTTCAAGAGTAGCCCCCAGATATGTATTATCTGTCAGACTTTGTCACCAATTGCCTTGGAGAGAAGCCAGATGATTGCAGTGACAGGATCGAGATTGGCAATGGAATCTGCAGATCTCATGCAAGGATAGCTTTGTGTCAACTCAAAGATGAGTGAAGAGCATTTAAGTTTAGCTGTGGGGATTGGTGCATAAAACGATAGATGTGCATTATAATTAAGCCCATTCCGAATCCCATTTTCCTCTTTTTCAGAAATGATGTCATTTTAAGGGATTAATCAATAAAGAATCTACACCAGCCACTTATAAAATATAGAGTGGGTACATTTTCCCCCCTTTTAAATTCAGTGTTGGGATCAGTTGGTTATTGCCGGAGCTCTCAAATTTGAATGACGTTATGATTGAGAATTGCTGGAGAGGGGAATTGGTGGAGGTGGAAGTTGGTGATTGAGAATCTGACACATATGTTTTCAGTCTAGTCTGGTGCAAAAAATGGCCATGGCCTTGACTTGGGTGGGTGATGTGATCTGTTGGATGACTGAAGAATGTTCCAGAAGCTGATAAAGGATCGTGGCTCAGTTCCGGTCATGAACCAGGACACACAACCAGAGGGATTCCTCATTGAGCCAGGGATAGCAATAGGAATAGCAGTTAGACTTATATACCGCTTCATAGGGCTTTCAGCCCTCTCTAAGCGGTTTACAGAGTCAGCATATCGCCCCCAACAACAATCCGGGTCCTCATTTTACCCACCTCGGAAGGATGGAAGGCTGAGTCAACCTTGAGCTGGTGAGATTTGAACAGCCGAACTGCAGAACTACAGTCAGCTGAAGTAGCCTGCAGTGCTGCATTTAACCACTGTGCCACCTCGACTCTATGACACCGTAGATCTAAAATCATCCCTAATTTGGGCAGTAGAGCTGATTGTATCTTCCATTTTGACACAGTGACAATGACATCAATAAGGTAGCCGCTGCTCAATTTGTGATCAGCTTCAGCAAGCCGTGGGGGGCACAGAGATCTGGCAATGGCCATCCAAAGTGAACTAGACGTTTTTGGATATCTGGGTCTGACTCTGCAGTAGAAGCGGGTCATTGTTCTTCAGGAGAACCAACTTATGTCCAGCAAGTGGTGGGTGAATAGCCTAATGGAACAGTGACCATTTTCTCATTCATTTTTTAGCATCTTTTGCTCCATACAATGGGCTTAGGACTAAAAGACATAGAATTTGCCTTGAGTGTTATATATAAATTTACCATTTATGGTGCTTTATGGTCCAGTGCTGTATCATAAAGTACATAAAGTTTGAAGGTTTGATGGAGGAGTATGATAGAACTGAATCAAATCAGGACAGTTTTTTATTATGGTCATAGATAGGCATAAGTGATAGGAGTGACAATCTTTGTATTACAAGTTGTTGGGATAATATGTGTTAAGTGCCAGGGAAATCAGAAGATCAGGCACTTCAAATGAGTATAAAGGTCTCTCTCCATCTCCCTCTCTCTCTCTCTCCCCACCCCCTTCTCTCTCTCTCTCTCTCTCACACACACACACACACATACACACACAGAACACAAACACAAACACACAGACACACACAGAATGCCCATGAGTAAACTCATCAGTTTGCCTTCAACAATAGTGTTTTCTGACAGCCACACCTACTGTATGAACAGGCAACATTCTTAAGGCATTTTTGTTGAGAGCCCACATATTCTCAAAACGTTGTAAATACCTACTGGTCCAAAAAGATTGGTATCTCTGCCTTAAATGTGTTCTGGGTGACCTTGTAGAAACTTTGCTTAAAGATAAAAGTACCCAGCACATAGAAGGATTCAACTAGGTATTGTAAGATCAAACACATTTTCCTCTTGATGTTTCTAGTGTCTACATTCTGTTCTTGGCTTCAGCATTGAAAATAATAATAATAATAATGGGTTTTAGTAGGGAGGAGCAAAGAAAAGTTGAGCGCAGACAAAACATGATATACTGACTGCAGAGGTAAGTACCTCAGGAAGCACGCGGATAAGGGTGATCTAGTAGGCATTGTTTACTTGGACGTACAAAAAAGCTTCTGAAAAAAAATCCCTCAAAGAAGAATCCTGAACACGTTTATCAGCCACAGGATTAGAGGAGAGGCCCTTTTATTTACTGCTGTTTAAACTGAAAGCAGGGAGTTTACACAAATGGATAGGATTTGCAACAAAATGATGTAAATAAAGAAATCACCCAAAGATCTGTATTGAGAGTGGTGGTTTTTTTTTGACTTCTCCATAAATGGTCTAGATCAGGGGTAGTCAACCTTTTTATACCTACTGCCCACTTTTGTATCTCTGTTAGTAATAACATTTTCTAACTGCCCACCGGTTCCACAGTAATGGTGATTTTATGAAAACCTAACGAAAATCTTTTTAAATAAAGCTATGAATTTTTTTTAAAGTCAATTAAATTTAAAAAAAGGAAAGCAATAGCAGTTAGCAGTTAGACTTATATACCGCTTCATAGGGCTTTCAGCCCTCTCTAAGCGGTTTACAGAGTCAGCATATCGCCCCCACAGTCTGGGTCCTCATTTCACCCACCTCAGAAGGATGGAAGGCTGAGTTAACCTTGAGCCGGTGAGATTAGAACCGCTGAACTGCAGATAACAGTCAGCTGAAATGGCCTGCAGTACTGCACCCTAACCATTGCGCCACCTCGGCTCTTAAAGTCCTTCAGTATCGGACAAAACCCCTACCGCCCACCATGAAAGCTGGAACGCCCACTAGTGGGCGGTAGGGACAAGGTTGACTACCACTAGTTGAGAGGTTGGAATAAATAGGGTTGTGGTCTACTAATGGCATCAAATTATTTAGGAAGGTTAAAGTAAAAAGATTTGCAAAGAACTCACAAGAACTTTCTCTACAAACTGCGGCAAACAGCTATACAATGACCAGTCTTTCATTCAAGGTGCGGTAAACAAGTGAAAATAACATATTTTAGGATAAAAACAACAGTCCTGACATCAAATACACAGTACAGGGTTATAAGCTGAAACTGATTGCTTAAGAAAACTGTTCTGACCGCCCTCGTCCCACACCAACACACTCCGAGTCAAAGATACTTTATGGAATTTATTAACAGACAGACAGTCCTTGGCAGCAAACCGGCACAGATAAGCCGTGGCAGCAATCCAGCCTGCCAGGCTCACAATACTGTTCTCCAACATTCGTTAATGCGTTGACTTCTGCAAAAGGGGCGTGTGCACAAGCATTCCTTTTATAGTCTGGAGAGGAGCCTAATTACCAGCAGCTGAGTGCAATTACCTCCTGTAACTGCGCAACTGTTCTTTACGCCTATTAGCTCTCCGGTGCTGGACATCCAGGAACAACTCACTGCTGATGTCCGGATCACACTCCCTTGTCTCCTCCCCACTGGTCCAAGGCTCAGGTGCCTCCTGGTGGCCAACCAACCTCTCTGCGCCCTGCTCAGAGTCAGAACCCTGTCCAGGGTCCTCCACATCCTCCAGAGCCGACTCATAGGGCCCCTCGCTGTCGGAGTCTGGTGGCAGCTCCAACGGCTCCTGCTGGGCCACAACACAACACTGAGTTGAGTTGTGAGGGAAAATTCAGTGAATTTGTCCAAATGCCTGGATGTGGTGAAAAAGATAATTTTGATGCTGGACAGCATTTTTGTTTCTTAAAAAAGTAATAAAACTGTCAATAGTTATGCTGCAAATCCTTTATAAAAATGTGTGATGTGACCATGGTTGGTCTACAATGTTTATTTCCAGTTGAGCACATGTCGTAGACAATATTATAAAGCTGAAAAAAATATAGAGCTGGTGAATCAAAACTTTACTACACTGAGTTGTTTTCACTAGGGAAAAAGATGACTAAAAATGTATAACACCGTGAATGGGATGGATAGTATGAGAAACTGAAGAGTTTCCCGTAAGCTGAACAGTAGTGTATTCAGAACACAGTACTTCTTACAATACATAGTAAAATTAATGGGATTTTCTACTATAAGAACCATGGCAGTCTTCAGTGAAAGTGTGATTTCTGGTTCACAAGATATAGTTTGTTTATTTTTACTTGACTAGTTTTAGTGACACTATGTTTACATACTGTCTTTTTCTGTAGGAAGTCAAGGCAGCTTGCATGGAAATCTCTTTTCATTTTGATCTCTACAATCCTCTATGAGATAAGTTAGCCTGAAAGAAATTGGCGGATCTAATATGCTAGTTACTGTTTTACCTGACTGAAGATTTGTATTGTATTTTGTATTTTTTGTATTTGTATTTAAGTTTATTTATATGCCGCCCTTTTCCCTGGGGGGACTCAGGGCGGCTTACAACTTAAAAAAGGGGGGTGGGAAACAAACTTTTAACATATAGAACAATACATCATTAAAACACAACATTCATACCATTCGGGCGGGTTGCAATCTTTAGCCCCAGGCCTGACAGGAAAGCCAGTTTTTAAGGGCTGTGCGGAAGGTCTGGAGGGTGGTGAGGGTACGAATCTCTACGGGGAGATCGTTCCATAGGGTCGGAGCTGCCACCGAGAAGGCTCTCCTGGGACTGGGACCTAGATATCTACACTTCATCATCTAGTATCTTACCAAATTTGCTTGGGCTACCTCTGCATAGCAGAAAACTCTGTTCCAAGTTTCATCTTAAAGAAGCTCAACAGAAAAATAACAAATAAACGTGATGTCATTCTTAGGTGGAGGAAGTTTAAACCATGAAGATCAAAAGCAATTTGGTTCACCACATCAAGACTTTAAAAAAGTACAAAGTAATCATGCTAACACCACATGAAATGATACATTATTCTTCAAATAATTATTTGCATGTTTAAGGAAATAAAATTGTTCATTAAAGGAGGTGCATTCCTCAGGAAAAATATGGTAGGAAAGAGTATTATTTATGCAAATGGAGGAAGCATTTCGTGTAATTGGATGGGATTAAAACAAGACAGAATTTAAAAACAGGCACAGAAACAGAAC
The DNA here is from genome assembly GCF_009769535.1 of Thamnophis elegans. NCBI lineage: Eukaryota > Metazoa > Chordata > Lepidosauria > Squamata > Natricidae > Thamnophis > Thamnophis elegans. Next base: position 9,262,338 of record NC_045543.1, on the reverse strand, counting down.
AACGACATGCTTAATGTGGATCGCTAAAATGTTGTTAACGCTTTAACACAATGGTGTCAAACTGGTGGCCTGCAGGCTGGCTGGATCACGCGCAGACCACACCCACCCCAGCAAAAAAATGTCACAATATGTCACGTGATGGCAATGTGACAGCGCGGATTTGACACCTGTGCTTTAACACATAGAGTTTCTTGCTGCATTTGCATCAGCTTTAGTTCTCTCTCTACATTATTTCTATTTTCAGACAGATCACCAAGGACATTGCTGAATGGTCTCATAATTGACAGAGAAAAGGGTCCTGTGAAGAGCAGTGATATGAACAGGGGTGGGTTTTAATCGGTTCGTGGCAGTCCCCGCGAACCGGTTGGTCGGCGAACCCAGAAGTAAGTAACTTCCGGGAACGGCGAAGGGCCCACTCGCCCGCCCGCGTTCCTTACCCGGTTTTGACGAGTTCTGTGCTTCCATGCATGCGCAGGACGCATACAGCGCCTGCGCGATCCTCCAGGAGCAGCTGGAGCATCGCACAGGCGCTAGTATGCATGTGTGAGCTGCGCGCGTGCACGAGGACGCTGCCAGCCCCGTTCCAACCGAACCGGTTGGAACGGGGCGAGAAACCCACCCCTGGATACGAAGTACTCCAAGCTGGAAAATGTATGATGGTACTTTAATCAATCGGACTAAATTCCACTGTGACAAATTTCCTCAACAAATAATGAAGTGGATTCTGGATTCCATCATTGCAAAGAAGAAAAGATGCGTGTGTGTGTGTGTGTGTGTGTTATGGGAATCAAATGGCCATATTTTACGGGGGGGGGGGTGACATTTCCTTGGGGACATGTATTTTTCTGGCATCTTAAGAAAAAAAAAAGGCTGCTGTTCATAATAGAGACATATTCGGATGAAGGTGGAGCAAAGGATACCTACACAATATAGTGTGTGTTTGTGGGTGTATGTCTGTATTGGAGGGCTTTCTTCAGTCGCAAAATTCTTTTTTTTAATTACTTCTGGTTCTGTAATTACTTCTTACTTCTTAGTGTCGCTTGGTGGGTGTGGTGTGGCTTGGTGGGTGTGGCAGGGGAAGGATACTGAAAAATCTCCATTCCCACCCCATTCAAGGGGAAGGTTACTGTAACCATTCCCTCCCCACTCTGGGGCCAGCCAGAGGTGGCATTTGCCAGTTCTCCGAACTACTGAAAATTTCCACTACGGGTTCTCCAAATTACTCAAACTTTCCGCTACCGGTTCTCCAGAACCTGTCAGATCCTGCTGGATTTCACCCCTGGCTTTCTGATTGTTCAAAGCCCTGTACAAATGCACATATGGAGTATAGCGTGGCACGACAAAACCACGAAGCCCTTATCCGAGGAGACATAAGCGCGTTGCTAAAGCCGCGATGTCATCACCGTGTGTCATCACCGCCGCGGCAACAGCGCGGCAACAGAAGGGCGCTTTAAAACGGCACCGCAGCAGAAAGCCGATTTCAATTAGGGTAAGGGTTAGGATTAGGTTTAGGGGTTTGTTTTAGGGTTAGGTTTAGGGTTAGGTTTAGGGTTAGGTTTAGGGTTAGGTTTAGGGTTAGGTTTAGGGTTAGGTTTAGGGTTAGGTTTAGGGTTAGGTTTAGGGTTAGGTTTAGGGTTAGGTTTAGGGTTAGGTTTAGGGTTAGGTTTAGGGTTAGGTTTAGGGTTAGGTTTAGGGTTAGGTTTAGGGTTAGGTTTAGGGTTAGGTTTAGGGTTAGGTTTAGGGTTAGGTTTAGGGTTAGGTTTAGGGTTAGGTTTAGGGTTAGGTTTAGGGTTAGGTTTAGGGTTAGGTTTAGGGTTAGGTTTAGGGTTAGGTTTAGGGTTAGGTTTAGGGTTAGGTTTAGGGTTAGGTTTAGGGTTAGGTTTAGGGTTAGGTTTAGGGTTAGGTTTAGGGTTAGGTTTAGGGTTAGGTTAGGGTTAGGTTTAGGGTTAGGTTTAGGGTTAGGTTTAGGGTTAGGTTAGGGTTAGGTTTAGGGTTAGGTTTAGGGTTAGGTTTAGGGTTAGGTTTAGGGTTAGGTTTAGGGTTAGGTTTAGGGTTAGGTTTAGGGTTAGGTTTAGGGTTAGGTTTAGGGTTAGGTTTAGGGTTAGGTTTAGGGTTAGGTTTAGGGTTAGGTTTAGGGTTAGGTTTAGGGTTAGGTTTAGGGTTAGGTTTAGGGTTAGGTTTAGGGTTAGGTTTAGGGTACTGGGTGCTTGGAAATGCGTGGATTTGCCCTCCGCGATTATGTCATCGCGGTAGGGTCGCGTTTTTACTTAGCGCTTCGAACGGTGTGAATTAGTCTTCGCGCTTATGTCTCCGCGGATAAGGGCTTCGCGGATTTGTGGTGGAACCGAGTATAGCGCTATGGATCTGGATCTCCCCGAAGTCTTTGCTTTTAAACTTGCTGGATTGAGCAGATAAATCTGCCCAGTTACGTTTTCGTTTGAATAAAATAGAATCTCTAATGTATGGCAGACATTAAGTGGATCGTTATAGTTGTTAAGTGAAGCCTTTGCCTGTAATGGCATTTTTTGCCAGAAAGCTGAAGTAAATACCGATTTCTGACCCAAAAAAACCCCATGATAAATCACAGTCATGTGACCATGGGACACTGCAAATGGCAGTAAATACAAGCTATTAGTTGAGCACCCAAATGCAATCATGTAACCATAGTGGGTTGGGGAGTCCAGACATCATTGTAACTTTGAATCTGAGTCATAAGTACTTTTTTTTTTGGGGGGGGGGGGGGGTGTTCTGTCATAACTTTGAAATAGTTGCTAAGCGACCAGTTCCATGTCAAGGACTACCTGGAAGAACTAAAAGAATAGAATTACATTGCCACTGAGAGAGGGGGATAGCTCAAGGGATTGAAATCACGGAGTAGGCCGGACCTCAAGACTTTTACCTCTGGCGTATTTTGAGTTTTACATTCCTAACTAAAACAATGGTCAAGAATTCTTGGAATATATACTGTATATGCGTTTCTAAACATGCATCGCCATGTGTACACATATTCTGAATAAGTCCTTTGCGACTATGGGAGCAGGAATTCAACAAAACAACAGGTTTTAAGTTGCAGAAATCCTCTTAGCCCCATCCCATTATCCTTGCTTTCATCATCTCTGTTAAAAGATCCAAATATTCTCCTCATTTTTCCATTTGGTCATCTTCCTCTTTCTTCTCCCTCTCCACTTATTGTTATTATTATTATGTGGTTAATCTTTGGTGAGATTCACAGCCTTTGGGGCTGGTTGGTAGCTCAACAGCTCGAGTCCTAACCAAGGACCTAGGAACTGTTAAGGTAACGTCGGGGGATATAAGCTGTTCCAAATAGGGTGGTTTTTTGTAGAATCAGAATGTTCAAGTCTGATAAGTTTAAAATTTCCAAATAGCGAGGTAGCGATTTAAGTATTGCTCCAAGGGCTCCAATTACAATTGGGACAACACACAATTTCTTTTTCCACAGTCGCTCAACTTCAATTTGCAAGTCCTGGTACTTTGTGATTTTTTCTTGCTGTTTATCTTCAATTCATGCATCTCCAGATATTGCAGTGTCAATGAACCATGCTTTTTTCTTTTCAACTATTGTTATGTCAGGTGTGTTGTGGGCCAAGTGCCTGTCAGTCTGAATTCTGAAGTCCCACAAGATCTTGACTTTCTCATTCTCTAAAACCTTCTGAACCTGATGTTCCCAGTGGTTTTTGCTTTACTCAGATCCAAACTTTTGGCACAATTTCCAGTGAATGATCTTAGCAACGCGGTCATGGCGTTGTAGGTAGTCATTTTGTGAAATTTTGTTGCACCCACTGATCAAGTGGCCGACTGTCTCGTCTTTCTCATTACAGAGGCGACATTTGCTGTTGGTAGTAACATGTTGAATTTTTGCCTTCATGCAGTTTGTGGCTAAGGCTTGTTCTTGAGCTGCCAAAATAAAGCCTTCTGTTTCTTTTTTCAGTGCTCCTGATCTTAACCAGTTCCAAGTTAGCTTTTGGTCAGCTTTGCCTTCAATACTTTTCAAGTATTGGCTATGCATAGCTTTGTTTTTCAGGTTTTTAATTAAAAATGAGAGGAAGTTGGTATATTGCAAAACAAGGCACCTCCTTCCATTGTAATCTTTCCTTACAAAAATACCTATTGATCCTATGTACACCCCTTAGGTATTAAAGGAAATACAGATGACAGGTGGTGACAGGCTAATGCTTTGTTTGGAAGTTAGTCCAATGTCTCAGGGAAAATGCCAAGGTAAGCTTCAGTGATAAAATTACTCTCTGAACGAACACAGGCGGAGGATGAAAACCACATCCTTAGTTTTGATTTATAATAATAGAAGTATCTCAAGGTTGGTGGTATTCAGGAGGGATCTTTTCTGTGCGTGAAAGAAACCACAGCAAGCCCTCCAAATTCCAATTATGCCCACCAGCCTAAGAGTTTGCTTTTTTCTATACTGAATCCTATATATCTATATCTTTTAATTTCATATGAGAAGTTTGATTCCGAATAGCTACAGTATTGTATTTACTTGAAAGGACGACTAGTTGTTGTTGTTTTTTTCCCCCAAGCAGTTTACCTTTAAAATCGGAAGTGATTGATTGATTGATAGAGTGACTGATTGATTTAAATGGGGGTCACTAGAATATGTGACTCTCTTTTTCTTTTTAAGGGAGTAGACCCCAAATGTAGGGTTTCTTTCTTTTGAATGCATACTGTAGTTGGCTGTGTATAGGTTTGTTTGCTTAGATGCCCTACTTGAAACTCCTGCTGATTTGAGAATTATGTGTAATACTCTTCAAAAATAGATTTCAAAACCCTTGATAGCATCTTCAATTTATTCTTATTTCTGGAATAAGTAATATCTTATTTAAGATATAAATTTATAGCTCATGGATTCAAATTATAGTTGTATGTATGTATGTATGTATGTATGTAGAGAGAGACAGGGGGGAGGGAGGGAGGGAGGGAGGGAGGGAGGGAGGGAGAGAGAGAGAGAGAGAGAGAGAGATTTACATTCTTTAAGGTTATATAGCCAATTTATTTTAATTTATTTTTCTGTTATAAATAGATCTGAAGTTAAAATGCAGAAATAAAAAATCAGCCAAAAGCAAAGCAAATGAAGAAATATCACAATAAAAATCATTGTGTTTTATATAATGTATCATATAAAGAAAACTTACGGAATTATTTCACACATTTGTATTCAGTACTTCTGCTCCATTGTGACATATACACAGACAATTAATTAAAAAAACAAACATAGATAATATAGCTAATAATGCTGGCCATTATGCAGTAGCTAACATTGATGGCTATATTTGAGTAGATTTATCTTTCATTGCGTGAAAGTGGTAGACAGATTTGCAATTAGAATCAATCTTCAACAGTAATGGAACAATCAGTCAGGAAATACACTGCAGACCAGTGCTTTGGGGGGGGGGGGTGAGAAAAGAGATACAAATGCATGGTGTGCCTATAGCTACAAAGATGAGAATTCTGGAATCAGTGTTATTCCTCATAAATACTCTACAATCCATAGTACCTTCTATGAAAATCTGTGGACTTTCCAAAAAGTCAACTCTGTGAACTTTGAAAAAGCAAGCTAGGAAAAGTATTGATGCTGAGAAGGATGTAACAGAACAGAGATGGAAGAGAATTTGGAGACCTTCTAATCCACCCCCCTGTTCAAGCAAGAGACCCTATACCAGTGTTTCTCAACCTTGGCAACTTGAAGATGCCCGGACTTCAACTCCCAGAATTCCCCAGCCAGCATCGCTGGCTGGGGAATTCTGAGAGTTGAAGTCCGGACATCTTCAAGTTGCCAAGGTTGAGAAACACTGCCCTATACCATTCTAAACAAATGTCTGTCCAATCTCTTCTTGAAAACCTCCAGTGTTGGAGCACACACAACCTCCGAAGGCAAGCCGTTCCACTGAATGATTGTTCTTACCGGCAGGAAATTTCTTCTTAATTTATTTAATTTATTTATTTATTTAAAACTTTTATATGCCGCCCAACCCCAAAGGACTCCGGACAGCTTACAGCAGAATATAAAAAAACATAAAAACAATACAATTTAAAACAATGATCATCCATCATAAATTCATTCTAGTTGGGGCCGGAACTCAATAGTGAGGTCAACAGCCCCAGGCTTGCCGGAACAGCCAAGTTTTTACGGCTTTCCTGAAGGCCATCAGAGTGGGTATGGTCCGGATTTCCGGGGGGAGCTGGTTCCAAAGAGTCGGAGCAGCCTCCGAGAAGGGTCTCCTCCGAGGGCCCGCCAGCCGACATTGTATGGCGAACGGCACCTGAAGGAGGCCCAATCTATGTGTTCTTATTGGTCGCTGGGAGGTATGCGTCAGCAGGCGGTCTCGAAGGTATCCTGGCCCTAAGCCATGTAGGGCTTTAAAGGTGATAACCAACACCTTGAATTGAATCCGGAGACCAATAGGCAGCCAGTGCAGCTCACGGAGGATAGTTGTAACATGGGTGTACCTTGGCACACCCATTATCACCCGCGCGGCCACATTCTGAACTAACTGCAGTCTCCGAACGCTCTTCAAGGGTAGCCCCATGTAGAGAGCGTTACAATAATCCAGCCTCAAGGTGACAAGGGCATGAGTGACCGTTAGAAGCGCATCCCGATCCAAATAGATCCGCAATTGGTGCACCAGGCGAACTTGGGCAAAAGCCCTCCGCTATGTTGGCTTTCACCTTGATTAATTTCCCATCCATTGCTTCTTGTTCAGCCTTCAGGTGCTTTGGAAAATAGGTTAGCAATAGCAATAGCAGTTAGACTTATATACCGCTTCATAGGGCTTTCAGCCCTCTCTAAGCGGTTTACAGAGTCAGCATATCGCCCCCACAGTCTGGGTCCTCATTTCACCCACCTCGGAAGGATGGAAAGCTGAGTCAACCTTGAGCCGGTGAGATTAGAACCGCTGAACTGCAGATAACAGTCAGCTGAAGTGGCCTACAGTACTGCACCCTAACCACTGCGCCACCTCAGCTCTTAGAGGTTGACCATCTCTTCTTTGTGGCAGGCCCCCAAATATTGGAATACCGCTATCATGGCTTCATGTTATTCTGCCCAGAATATGCTGCATCACACACCATACACTGATTCCGGAGAGAAATTGTGCAATTACAATCCTTCAAAGAAGATGACCAAGGGCAAGGTGGGCGGACTCAGTTATAGTGGTGACTGGTGCAGTTTTGGGAGACCTGAAAAAACAGGCTAGGGTACATTTTCATGGAGAAGTTCTATGAGTTTACTAAAAGTTGGAAACAAGTTGATGGCACATAACCAATCAATCAAACTTCCGCTGTGGAATGTTTTTGTTTTTTTGCTCTAGATTATTTTGTCAGTTTTTCAGGAGGGCAATTCTTCCTTCTTTTAAATATCACTGCTCCCATGAAAGATGTATTTTCTGGCATTTTGCTCTAACAAATTTGGCAGCTAACAATATTTTTTATGTTGTATCCAAATAGATGCTGCAGAAAATGTGGACCATAATCCAAAAGCAGGTTTCATTATAGCGGACTTTTGGATTAGTTCCACTTTAAAAAATAATAATAATCTTTCAACCAAAAGGATGGACGCTTCCATCATAGATGTGCCAATTTGTTTTAATACTGACAACATAATTTGGAAGTACTAGTGTTTATATGGTAATTTGAGCAGATATAATACTGATTTAATAGCAGTACGTGTACCACATAAAGTGCCCAGAAGATTCATCAAGTTCAAATGCCAAGCCATGTTTTCCAAAGCTTTTTTTTAATATCTTCAAGATTTATTTTTCTGGCATAGTATAAAAGTTTTACGTATTGTTTAGATATTTAGGATTCTCTTACTATTAAATGAAGCAGGTTATAATATAAAAGAGCTGTGGTGGATGACACAGTGATTAGAATACAGTATTGCAGGCTAATTCTGCTGATCACCAAGTCAGTAGTTTGGCAGTTCGATCCTGACTGGTTCAAGGTTGACTCAGAACTTCCATCCTTGTGAGGTTAGTAAAATGAGGATGCAGATTGTTGGGGGAAAGATGCTGACTCTCTAAATCGCTTAGAGCGGGCTGTAAAAGCATTGTGAAACACTGTATAAGACCAAGTGCTATTGATATTTTTCAAATGTCAGTAATCTTAGCTATACTGGTCTGGAGTTTTTGTAGAGAAATAACTGAACTTGACACGAAGTTTCATTAAGGGGGTACGAGTTACTATTCCAGTGATTCTTGGACTTCAACCTGCAGAGATTCAACAGGTGATTTACTGCATCCTATCTGTATCTACCACTCAACAGTTGGTTCAAGAAAACCAATTAGTGGCTGAAAAAACAACAACTATTCATTGACACATACAAATGCTCATATAGTAGCACTATCAGCACTTAAAATTAAGAAAACTGACAACCCATACTATGTTTTTGCCACATAACTAATCTATCTATATATATAAATGGCTGTGTGTGTATGTGTATGTGTGTTTGTGTGTGTTCCAGCATAACTCTGGAATGCCTTGAGCAATTTCAACCAAACTTGGTACACAGATGACTTGCTTTCTGAAAAAAAAAACATTGTGGGGGTAAGACACCCCTAAAACCCTTCAGGGTGTTTGTTCTGTTAAGATACAGCCTGTTGTGCATTAAAACGACTTCTAAAGTACTGCTATAAAATGGCTTCTACTGTGCAGCGCAGTGGAGTTGCCATGGTAACAGCTTCACAGTACTCCACAAGGGGGCTCCCTCTGGTGAGGTGAAAAATCTAACATTAGAAATTACGTTTGGTCCGGACATTTACCCCCTATAAATAAATACCCAGGCAACACTGGGTTATTGGCTAGTTGTATTATAAAGATGATTGGCCTTTTTTTTCTGTTACTTTTAGAGGGAGAGGGACTGGCTTGTTTGGTGTGTTTATGTTTTTAATGTTTATTTGTATAAATATTTTGAGCCCTTTGGAGCTGGGTAGTATATAAATAAATGAAATGAATAAATAATAGTCTCCAGGGCAATTGCAAACGGTGGTCTACACCAGTGTTTCTCAACCTTAGCAACTTGAAGATGTCTGGACTTCAACTCCCAGAATTCCCCAGCCAGCAAATGCTGGCTGGGGAATTCTGGGAGTTGAAGTCCGGACATCTTCAAGTTGCCAAGGTTGAGAAACACTGGTCTACACATTGTATCAAGTGGAATTGGGATTTCATGGCAGTCAAACCAAAGAAAGAGACGAAAGGAAACAGAGTGATAAAAGAAATAATAATATTTGATTGGGGTAGGCACCCGGTTAGATCCTGTGTTCTTGATTAGGAGATTAGTGCTAAAATTTGCTTATTATAGCATGGGGTGCATAAAATAATTCCAAGACAAAATAAACACATCCTTTGTTCTGATGAAAGAAATGTCCTTCTGGGTTCGGCTCCAAGTGGGGAAAAAGACTGGAGACATGGAGGCTGTTTGGAAAGATGGTTTATTGGTGGACAGGACCACATGGCTTGAGCCCTGAACAGAAAAGGGGATCACATGCTTCATTCTTGGTGGAGAAGAAGAGAAGGACTGAGGAAGGGGCTTGCTAGGCTTTTTATAACCTGTTTAATCCCACCTCTCTGTTTCCTGTTCCTGTGTAAGAAATGTATTCTGATTGGTTGTCAGACTCCCATGGGGCCATGCAGGGGGCTACTCTCTAGGCTGTTTTGAATCCAGGTATAGATGAGTTCTCAGATGCCATGTGGTCAGTTGAAGTGGAGAAGCCTTTATTATGTAAAAGGGGCTAGCTTGGCCTTCTAAATGGCCCATTAACAGTGGGTATGGGCAGGAAGCTACAGGCAACTATTCTGTCTTTTAAAACATGTTTCTTTCCTTTCATATCCAGAGAAATATTCTGCCTTTTCAATATTTCCTAGGATATTTTCATTTTTCTAGGAGGCCTTCCCACAGTTCATTATAGTTTTAAATTTTATTTTAAAATATTGGAGGTGTGAAGGGATCCAAAAATGTAACTGGAATTATGATCTTATTTTCAAAACCTGTAATGAGAATATAGAAAAACATTTCGTGAATTAGATGGTCCTCTCATTTTTTTTAAAATTTATACTTAACAATCCACAACAGCAGAACATTTGAGAAAGTGATACATAATGAAGCGGAGAGTATTTAAAACAAAAATAATTTAGGATATGTAATAATTCATTTGTAACCATCCTACTGAGCAAGGATCATGAAAGCTTTTGCTATGATTTATCTTTTGTTTTAATCTTGTGTAGAAGAGCGTTATAATTAATATTGTTTAACTGATGTCAGTCCTTTGCAATAATCACTCCGAAATATCTAAATCCATATGGGCAGCTGCAAAGTCCAATAAGATCTTGATACTTTAGCAGGTCTCTTTGGGAGGATTAATTTTCATAGCAGAATACATTTCAAAGTTAACTTCTACACCTGTTGCTGACTAAATGTATTGAATTTTCAACTCTTATTTGGATTTTTACGAATAATCGATATATCCACAAATAAATTACGTGGTGTTTTATTTAATAGTAAGACCTTTCAAAGTTTATGTTTAAAAAGAATGTATTTATCATGGCTCCCCATTTCATCCATTTTATCTTTATCACTAATGAGGCAACCCGTTCTCATTGGATTGTTGTTTCAGAGATACTTCCTTATATAAACAGAGGAACAGAATGATGACAGGTAAGCAAAAAATCAATTGGAACAGGAGCCATTTCCAGCTTCCTACTAGTGTTGAATTTCCTTGTGGGAATCTGGCAAAGGATATTAGAACTCTTCCCTTCCCTTCCCTTCCCCTCCCCTTCCCCTCACCATCCCATCCCATCCAACAGATAAGTGGCTGCTGCTGGGTTGGGGAGGGAGGGAGGGATTGCAAGACTGACTGAGAAACTGTCACAGAACATTAAAAATTAAGTTTACATGACTGCAGCAGCAATCCAGCAGCAGCCAATAGCTCTAGAGAAGCCACAACCTCCCCAAATGTCATTCCTTCAGTAGTCATGGATCATGGATTTTCAACACATTCAGGAAATTACTCTTGAGGTACCTTGGTTCAAAAAGTGCCCTATGATCAGTGGTGGGTTTCAAAAATTGTTCGAACCTACTCTGTGGGTGTGGCCTCCTTTGTGGGAGTGGCTTGCCGCCCATGTGACCGGGTGGGAGTGGCTTGCCGCCCATGTGACCGGATATGAAGATGCCGGCGACACTTCTCAGAACCACCTTAAATTACCTCACACACAGCACTGGCATGCATAAGAATAGGATGTAAACTTGTTTTTTAAAAGGCATCTTTGGTTTGCGTTAAAACAACTTCAACACACGCAATGTTCTGATTGGACCACAAACGCAGTAGTCATCCTTACCTTTCACAGAGGCACTGAGTTTTATAAATAGGAGCATGAGAGTATAGAATAATCATATCCAAGGACCAGTGGTGGGTTTCCAAAAGTTTTGGAACCTCTTCTGTAGGTGTGGCCTGCTTTCCGGGTCCACTGGTGGAACCTCTTCTAATTGGTTCGGTAGATTTGACGAACCGGTTCTACCGAATAGGTGCGAACTGGTAGGAACCCACCTCTAGTGTATCACTTTTATCTCCCCCCCCCCCCCCCCAATGCCACTCAGCTGCAGAAATAAAAGTCTTGCTCTAGATTAGGTCTGATATTTTGCATTTCTCACTCCTTCCCTATTGGTTCGGTAGATTTGACGAACCGGTTCTACCGAATAGGTGCGAACTGATAGGAACCCACCTCTGCCTATGATGTATCATTTCACACAGTAAAAGATCGTAACAATGATAGTAGTATATATAGATGTAGTGAGCTTAGAATTTACTAAGTAGTTTCTGATTTCATTAACGTTTTAATGTCTACATTATTTTGTTTAACTTGATTAAGTAGCCTGATTTTTATCAATTATGTTAGTAATATACACTGGTGGGATTCAAATAATTTAACAACCAGTTCTCTGACCTAATGATTTTTTCCAACAACCAGTTTACTAAACTGCTCAGAAAATTAACAGCCGGTTCTCCTGAAGTGGTGGTGCGAATTGATTGAATCCTATATATTTTATTTCTGCAGAAGCTAGTAACGTTGAACGTTAACTCAATGTATTTAGCAATAGCAATAGCAGTTAGACATATACAGCTTCATAGGGCTTTCAGCCCTCTCTAAGCGGTTTACAGAGTCAGCATATTGCCCACACAGTCTGGGTCCTCATTTCACCCACCTCGGAAGGATGGAAGGCTGAGTCAACCCTGAGCCGGTGAGATTTGAACCGCCGAACTGCAGCTAACAGTCAGCTGAAGTGGCCTGCAGTACTGCACTCTAACCATTGCGCCACCTCGGCCCAATAATAATAATTTATAATATAAATTACATTATAATTTTCAAATTTTATATAAATAAAATTCTTTTCAGTATCTTCACTCTCAAATGGCAACTTTTTTTTATATTGATCTTTTAAAGTAGAAAAACCTGAGCATTTCTAGGTTGCGTTAGTTTTAAAATTATTTATACCCTATTTTTTATTATTTTTTATCCCTGTTACATTTTTAATATCATTTATCAAGCTTATAAAATATCTCTAATAGCAGTTGTAGATTAGGACCAATTAGATCCCACCGATTAGGCCTCCTCCGAGTTCCATCTGCCGGTCAATGTCGACTGGCAACCACGCGGAGGAGAGCCTTCTCGGTGGCAGCTCCGACCCTATGGAACGATCTCCCTGTGGAGATTCGTACCCTCACCACCCTCCAGACCTTCTGCACAGCCCTTAAAAACTGGCTATCCCGTCAGGCCTGGGGCTAAAGACTGTAACCCGCCCGAATGGTATGAATGTTGTGTTTTAATGATGTATTGTTTTATATGTTAAAAGTCTGTTTCCCCCCTCCCTCTTGAGTTGTAAGCCGCCCTGAGTCCCCCCAGGGAAAAGGGCGGCATATAAATAAACTTCAAATACCAAATACCAAAAAATAGTTGTAATGGTTTCTCATATAGTACAGGGTTCATTTAAAAATATGTTGATTTTTTTTCTTCAAAATGTTATAATTAATACAAGCTTTTCCTGACAATAAGCCTTTATTTTCCATTTGAAATGGAGTCATTACAAAAACATTGTTAGAAAATCAATACATAAAATTAAAGTATGAGGAAAGGAAGGAATTGATTAGATATCTTGTAGGACTTGGGTATAAGGTATTACTGTTGTAATTTTAATTCATTAAAATATGAATTGATATTAGAATGTTATCTATCTTTGAGTAGATTTCTCTGTTTAAACAAGTTACATGTATAATCTTTACTTAATGAATTGCTTGTCCTCCAGGCATCAGTCAGGATGAGACTGAAATTTAAACTAGTTCATCTATTCCAAATTGCTAGAGTGCATTTATATTTGTAATTACTTCTATCTCTACATTGGGAATCCATTTCACTTCCCACCTAATGTAGCTGTGGAAGAATTAGCTGGAAAAAAGCAACTAACGCAGAGCAGATTAACTGTTTAAATTTAGAAGTTAAGCTATAACCAATTAATTGAACAAGGCCTTAAAACGAATAAACTGATGAAATTGTGTAAGTGATACTTTTGGGCCTGAAGCAGGGGTGGGTTTCTTGCCCCGTTCCAACTGATTCGGTTCGGTTGGAACGGGGCGGGCGGCGTCCTCGTGCACGCACGCAGTGCACGCATGCGTACTAGCGTCTGTGCGATGCTCCAGCTGCTCCTGGAGGATTGCGCAGGCACTATATGCGTCCTGCGCATGCGTGGAAGCGTAGAACTCATCAAAACCGGGTAAGGAACGCGGGCAGGCGGGTGGGCCCTTCGCCGTTCCCGGAAGTTACTTACTTCCGGGTTCGCTGACCAACCGGTTCACAGGGACCGCTGCGAACCGGTTGAAACCCACCCCTGGCCTGAAGAAACCTATGTACAGCTGTTAACTATTATATGCCATGACACGTAATATCTTAATCACCATTCTAATTACTAGCAATAGTGAAAAGAGCTTCATTTTCTTATATAACTGCTTTTGTTCATAGGTATTAAGAATGCTTATATATTCCTTGCAATGGTACTATCGGAATGCTATTCTTTAGAAAGTCTAATGGCTTATTAAATACAACTTTTCTACACAGGGGATAGGATCATGGTTTATGTCATGATCTCACAGTGTATCCCTCTACATATATCCATTACCTTGATCTCAGGCAGTTGTGCCAATTTCCTCCCATCGTGGTTGAAGTCCAACTGAGATCACAAAGCTTTCTGTCATTTTTGGTGTTGCAGTTGCATGGATTTTTAGGTGGAAAGTTCTTTTCATAACACGGGAACATTTGGTTCACCCTGTTTCCCGACACCTGAAGTCCAAAAGGCAACATTCTGTAATCATATATGGGAATGACCTTGGGAGACAGGAGGAAGAGCCGCATGACTAGACACGGTCAGATAAGAGGCAGTTTATCCTGAAGAAACAATGATTGTGTAGCAAATACATCAGAAGGGACCCTTCTTAGTTTCTTGAGCTGAAGAGGCATGTGGGGGAGAGATGGATTATCAGTTTTATGAAGAAGTATATCTTAGCTCTAAAGTACTACTGGTATCTCTAAATTTATTGAAAGATTAGCTGGATACCTGTGTTTCGCTACAAAACTATGTGATCGGGTTTGATACTTCAAGCTTGAAACTTAATGTAGAATGTATAACTCCTTAGCATCGGAGTGTGTTAATATAAGGCACCTGGCAGTTGGAACAGAGTTCCTTTCAAGTGGGGAGCTATTCCGAAAGGAGGGCGAAAAATTGGGACTTTTTAAGAACACCGCAGGACACGGGACAAATTATTAAAAATCGGGACTGTCCCGCCAAAAGTGGGTTGTCTGGTCACTTTATTTATGCTTAATGTTAGTTATCCCCCCAGGCTGACAGACTGCAAGAGGTTTCCATCAAGGTCCTCTGTTCCGGCGGGAACAGAGGTTGAATCTCATTGGTCAAGAGGTCTGACAGATCCCTTTAAAAGGGGATGCTGCCCGACCGTTCTCCAGCCGGATGTTTACTTGACTTGCAATAAAGAGTTGTTGTTTACTGAAGCCTTTTGTGCCTCCTTTACCCGATCTAACACTTAACAAGTGGAGGCCAGCAGCGAAGCTGAATTGTGAGGTCTTTGCAGGCACAAAAAGGATATGGATCGGGTAAGGAATCCATTCAGTGCCAACTAGATATCTGAAATCATTCATATGAATGAGGAACATCTCATAAATTCTATTTGTATAGTGGGTTACATTTTAGACTTAAAAGATTAACAGTTTTGGAAGGGGCCTTATAGGTCATCTAGTCCAACCCCCCCACCCAAGGAGGGGACCCTGCATCATTTCGGACAGTCCAGTCTCTTCTTTAAAGCTTCCAGTGATGAAGCTCCCACAGCTTCTGAAGGCAACTTCTGTTCCATTGGTTGATTGATCTCATTGTCAGAAAATTCATCCTTATTTCCAGGTTGAATCTCCTTGTTCAGTTTTCATCCATTATTCCTTGTCTGGCCTTCAGGTGCTTTGGAGAACAGCTTGACTCCCTCTTCTCTGTGGCAGCCCTTCAAATATTGGAACATTGCTATTATGTCTCCAATGGTCCTTCTCTTCACTAGACTACCCGTGCCCAGTTCCTGTAACCATTCTTCATATGTTTTAGTCTCCAGTCCCCTAATCATCTTGGTTACTCTTATCTGCACTCTTTCTAGAGTCTCAACATCTTTTTTATAGTGGGATTACCAAAACTGGATGCAGTATTCTAAGTGTGGTCTTACTAAGGCTTTAAAGAGTGGTATTAGTACCTCACTTGATCTTGATTGTATCTCTCTCTTGATGCAATTTAGGATTCTATTGGCTTTTTTGGCTGCCGCCATATACTGTTGGCTCATAATTAAATGGCTGTCCACTAAGACTCCAAGATCCCTCTCACAGTTACTGCTATTAAGCCTGGTTTCACCTAGTCTATCTGTGTACTTTTGGTTTTTCTTGCCTATTTAATCTCCGCATTTGGAGTTCAGCAGAAACAAGGATGATCACACAACCAAATTCAAAATGCTTTGGCAGAACTGGAGAGTGGAAACATTGCTGCTCAGAAAGGACCTTTGAAAAGAAAAAGGTACTTCATAATGGATGGTGAGCTTACTAAAAGGACATAAGATATGCTGGTTGGATGTATTCATCTCACTAAGATGTGGTTGTTTCTTGGCATGGTATGAGCGTAGCCATGATTCTCTGTAAATCAAAAATGATGATTTAGAGCAGGGGTGTCAAACTGGCCGCCCGCAGACCGGATGCATCACATGCAGGCCACGCCCACCCCAGCTCAGTGAAAAAGCATTGTGATAATCATGTAACAGCAATGTGACGCCGCGAGTTTAACACTCATGATTTGGAGCAATGAATGAACTAGATCACGTATTGCTTGGTTGAGAAACAATGGTTAAAGTTGGAAGTTGAGCACAACTTGCGAATTTGTGCATTCGGTATGCTTGAGAATGACAATATATCAAAATATATAGGCCATATGTCTGAATCCTCCTTCAAAATCTTGCTCTTGGTTTTTGCATTCCCAAATTTGATCCATTAGTCAATGCAATGCTTAGAATAATATGATTAACTCAGCATCAATTATTCAAACTGCTCTGTAGTTGCTTTCTTAGATAACATCAAGTTGGACGAGACCCCTGATGATTCTATGGTAAAAGGCCTATCATCTGGACCCGTCTTTGACAGTAATGACTAACTCTTCCAATGATATTCCAGGGATCCCATCCATCCATTTTACCTGTGGCCTTCCCTCCCTACTTTCTTCAATCTTGCCAAGCATTTTTTTTCTAGTCCAACATTAGCTCACATCACATGCCTGAAGTATGTCAGTGTCTCCCTGCTGACTAATGCCCCAAGGGAACAGTCAGTTTTTATTTGATCCAGTATTGATTTATTCCTGTAAGGCAGACTACTCTTGGTAACCATCTCGAAATCCATAATGTAAAGTCTCACTCCGCTAGGAGTGAGACCTGGCTGCATACTGTTCATTTACCTGTTCAACCTACATGCAGAATATATATTTAGGCAACCCGTATTGGAAGAAGAGGAAAATGGTTTTTAAATTTGAGAAGAAACATCAAACTAGGCTATGCTTTTGACACTACTTTGATACAAATAGCAACAGCAGTTAGACTTATATACCGCTTCATAGGGCTTTCAACCCTCTCTAAGCGGTTTACAGAGTCAGCATATCGCCCCCAACAATCCGGGTCCTCATTTTACCCACCTCGGAAGGATGGAAGGCTGAGTCAACCCTGAGCCGGTGGGATTTGAACAGCCGAACTGCAGAACTGCAGTCAGCTGAAGTAGCCTGCAGTGCTGCATTTAACCACTGCGCCACCTCGGCTCTTGAAAGGTGGGTTGAGGCGCTTGTTGTCATTACATGGTTCTGTATTTAATTTTAGTCCCATTTTTTACTGGGCTCTTTGACTATCACTAGCAGTTTGCAGGTGATTTAGAATTTAATAGTTAATCTACTGAAATGTGGATACCTTAGGATCTACAACTGACTGTAAAGAAACCAGCAACATTCACCAACAATCCAATGATATCACAGGTTTCATAAAATCAATTGATGTCGGTTTCACAAGTGGTCCTCAGATTACAACCTTGGTTCATATTTGTGATGGAGCTGAATTGTAAGCTGATTGACAACCCTCCTCAGAGATCCAGCCCTTGTGGCCTGCCTGAGGTCACATAATTGTGATTTCTGATGACCTCTACTGGCTTCCTATAAGAAAGTCAATGAGGAAGCTATCAGGATGTTGGAAGTTCACAGTCATGTGAAGTCCTCACTTAACCACATGCATGGTCCTTGTTTAACAACACCAACTGGCACTATTAGAACATGCCATCATGTGTTCATGTGACATGCTGTATGATGTAGTGATAGCTATTCTGCTCCCAATTACTGTTGTAATCTGAGGATTTACCTATATTACTGAAGTAGTACTCTTTATAATACAAAAATAGCTATTATTAATTTGGCATCAGCATTTAACAAAACATTTGGATGACAAAACAATAAACCACAATTCAGAAGTCCTTGCCATCTTTTAAAGGAACCATTATATAAGCTTCATAGTATGTCATTGGCAAAATCAAAGGATCCATGATGAATCTCTGGCAAGCTTTACTTAACTGATAAAAAGAGAAATCTTTAAAAAGTGCTCAAATTTAAATATATTTTTAGATTATATCATGTTCAACAAGAAATAATGTTTTAGAAATAACCTCATTGTATTTCTCTTGTTGGAGCTGCAGTGGAATTAATGTTTTATTTAAACCCATCGTTCCAATTTAGTAAAAAGCAATTACATGTGTTACCTCAACTTTGAGATTTAGTATTCTGGGTTGTGGGCAAAGTAAATGGACTTAGAATAAAAGACTTATTGTTCAGCATCAGAAAAGCAAATATATGGCTCCAAGTAAATCATTTGCAGAATTGATTAATATAGATCATCTATGGACAATTGTACTCAAACATGGCTTCTATTTATTGATGCCTGTAAATACGTCCTGAAGGTTTGGATTAGTTTGGAAACTAATCAAGGAGAGAAGCAACTTGGAATTAAGGAGAAACTTCCTGACAGTGAGAATAATTAACCAATGGAACAGCTTGCCGTCAGAAATTGTGGGTGTTGCACTGGAGGTTTTTAAGAAGAGAGTGGACAGCCACTTGTCTGAAATGGTTTAGGGTCTCCTGCTTGAGCAGGGGGTTGGACTAGAAGATCTCCAAGGTCCCTTCCAGCTCCATTCTGATCGATTGATTGAAATTCCTACACAGCAATACGAAAGACGGACGTGAAGAAGCTTCTTTGATGAGAAGTGAAACGTCTTCTAGGAAAGTAAAGAAAATCCAGTTACCTTTGGAAAAAGCACCTTTGGGACAACCATGACCTGGATGACTGAGAATATCCATAGACAATATGAAAGATGGTTTCCCCATTACAGGAAATGTAATATAATATAATACCCTGTTTTCCCGAAAATAAGACCTCCCCAGATAATAAGCCCAAATCAGGCTTTTGAGCGCATGTGCTAAAATAAGCCCTCCCTTGAAATTAAGCCTTCTCCCAAAATATTTAACCACATGCGCAGCCAGTTCCCGCCAGTTCCTCTGGTTGCTTGCTGCGCAAACAACATGAGGTGAGAAGGCGAGGCTGGAAGAAGGAAGACTTGCCTACAACTCAAGAATGGACATTGAAAGTTACAAACCTAGCCGAGATGGCTAAAATATCGGCATGTCTTAAAGACCATTCAAATGAGAGATATAAACAAGACTGGAAAAAATGGATTGACTATATACAAAACAAATACGGGACTAAGAAATTACAGATAGCCTATGCTTAAGATTAGGAACAATCTAAACTGCTCAAAGAGCCAAGGTGGCGCAGTGGTTAAATGCAGCACTGCAGGCTACTGCTAGATCAGCAGGTCAGCGGTTCAAATCTCACCGGCTCAGGGTTGACTCAGCCTTCCATCCTTCCGAGGTGGGTAAAATGAGGACCCAGATTGTTGGGGGCAATATGCTGACTCTCTGTAAACCGCTTAGAGAGGCCTGAAAGGCCTATGAAGCGGTATATAAGTCTACTGCTATTGCTATTGCTATTGCTAAAAGTTAGTGTAACAGGAAGAAGCTGAGTTCAATGCAGAGATGTTATTAATTTCCTTTTTTTATTTCCTTTGTCTTAATATATTTTAGACTGTGTTTGTTAAAAATCTATACCATGTACGGGCTCTGGGAAGTCGGGGGGGAGGGAAGGGAGGTGGGGTGTTAGGGGGACGGGGGGGGAGGGGGGATATATAGTATGTGTTAGATTTTAAAATAATGTGACTGCACTTGTATACTGTTGCTCTATAATTCCACTGTAAAAATAGGTCAAGCTGAATATATTAAAAGATAGTAGAAATACACCGAAGGGAGGAGTAGAGGGATAGAAGAAAGAGGGGTAGAGAGGGTGGGAGAGAGGATTGGAGGGAGGGTGAGAAGGAAGGGAGGGAGTGTACCGGGAGAGGGGAGTGGTAGAGGGGGAGGGGAAGTAGGGTAGAGGGGAATGATGGAGGGAAGATGGAAAGTTGGAGGGGGGCGAAAGAAAGGGTGTATGGAGGGTCGAAGAGGTACATTGGGTCTTTATTTTGGGGGGTTTTGTTGACAAGAGGAATGGCTGTGTTTATTGTTTAATGTTATATGACCCCGGTTATGCACAGTATATATGTGACTGTACGAAAATGAAAATGGAAAATAAAAAACACATTTACAAAAAAAAAGAAGAAAAAAAAAGAAGGTGAGGCTGGAGGGGGGGAAAGGGAGGGGGAACATGCCCCATGCACTCCACATGCCCTCGCCTAATGGCCACAACCCTAGCCACCGTGCCCCTTCTGTCACACTAATGGCCGCTGAAAAAAGAGTGGCAGGCCCAGTGACATGCAACACAGCAGCAGCCATGAGGTGACCATGCTCGCCACCTCCTGCACCCTCCAAAATAATAAGACCTACTCAAAAATAAGGCCAAATGCTTATTTTTTGGGGGGGGTTCAAAAGAAAATAAGACCCTGTCTTATTTTCGGGAAAATATGGTAGTTATGACACCTTAAATTTGCACAATTAGTTATGAATCTAAAGGGTCAGTTACTTGCACTTCATATGTTGGGTTACTTTGTTGATAGTGTGAATGTTATTTATCCATCCATACAAAGCTCTGGTTACACTCAATGACAATGAGAAAAGAAAATATTCAGCTCTGTGGACAAGACAAATACAGGGCGGGGCATAACCTTTTCCTAGGGGGTCACAGCAACACTTGTAATAACAACACAAATAATTCATACACCATTCGAAAGCCCATCAAAAACTGAGTTTATTGACACGATTTAATAGTCAGTATGACCACCATTAGCCCTTCGAACAGCATTCAAACGAGGTGGATAAGAACACAACAAATCTTCAAACAGTTCCGTTCGATTTTCCAGATTTTTCAACACAGTTTCCAAATTCATTCTCAAAGTTTCAACCGAATATCGATTTTGACCTTGCTCCTGAATCATCAGAGCTTCCACTTCATCCTTAATTATGGCCCCAATGTTCTCTGCCGGATTGAGATCTGGCGAATTGAGATCTGGCTCCAGCATCGCGAGCCTCTCGAAAGGCAATGCATTTTATTCTGTCAATGATCCTTTGTTCTTCCGAATTGAATTTTCCAGCCATTCTTAAAGCAAATTTAACATTTAATAGCTCATTCAATTCAGTTTTTTATGGGCTTTAAAATGAGGTGTCGCGGAAGTTGTAAACTGCTGTCGATCTTGCTGTGACCCCCTAGGAAAAGATTATGCCCCGCCCTGTACTTTCCCCAAAAAAATGTCCAACTGACTGGTTTACCTCCTATAGCTAGATTGCACTAGAAAGCATCAGCAAGCATAATGATATGTTTTCGTGTCTTCAGTGTGCAGTCACATAAAAATATAATGGTATAATTCAGATAAGATTCTCACACTTCACTTACATTGAATTTAATGATTTAGTGACCAATGAAAAACTTCCAACTTTTCATGGAAAGAGTTCACTTCCAGGAAGAATTCCTTTAATTTCAGTGAACTCCCGTCTGGGAGTTCTGTTCCGTTGTTGTTGTTTCCTACATCAGTGGTTCCCAAACTTGGCAACTTTAAGACTTGTGGACTTCAACTCCCAGAATTCTCCAGCCAGCAGAGCTTGGGAGTTTGGAAACCACTGTTCTACATGATTCAAAATGCCAATCTTCCAACATTTCCCCCTGCAAGAGAGGCTTTTATATTTTCTGTACTTCGGTTAATGGAATTGATCCATGACAATGCTTTCTGAAGGATTAGGAATAACAGAATAACAGAGCTGGAAGAGATTGCAAGTTTTTCTAGTTCCAACCCTTACTCAAGAAGAAACCTTATACTTGGTTTTCCAATTCCTAGGGGATGAAATTCATAAATCTGGAGAATGTCCCAGCTGAGAAAAGTGGCCATAATCTTGATTCAGACATGGACAAGTTTTTTATTAATGAGACTTTTTCTTTACTTGAATTTAGAGATACTACTTAAAAGTCAGCAGAAAGTACATTGTGCTAAAGGCAGGCTGTAGCATAATTTTGGTCAAGTCTTGCTTATGAATAGTGAATAGCAGGTATATACAAGACAGTCCTATACCCCAGGCTATAACTTAAATATCTCCATCCTTGGCTGATTCACCTGATTTCCCACACTATCTGCCAGGTTATAAAGCAGAAAGGCACTAAAAGGTCTTTTGGGAAGAAAATAAAATGAAAGAAAGTGTGTTTGAATGCAAGTAGATTTGTGGAGTGGGGCAAGTGAGATTAACATTAATACATTTATACCCATAGCCCAAGATGGATGCTGCTCTATTTATTCCTAGTGCCAATTCGGAACTTTAGAACTGCATATAAAATATGTAGTCTGAATCTGATTTATTGGATGGGGATAGCAGCAACAGTAACAGCAAGAACAACTTCAAAAGATTTTTCCAAGAGATCCAACAGGTTCAGCATCCTAATTTCCAAGTGTATGCAGCTGTGTAACACTTTAATCTTATTACAATATTTTAATCCCACTTAAAATATTAAATATTTTAGCCTTATAAATGGTAGCAACCCATTGGCATTTTAATCTCCCCTCCTCATTGTCAAGAAAATAAATATAGAGAGAGGTGGAGCATGACGTTGCTATGACACAACATGCAATCTTGGGGCTCCAGGATTGCTGTCGATATCTCTGTTGCTGGATGATCCTTTTGGATCTAAACCGTTCTGAAGGAACGGTGATAGAGAAGGGCACGTCCTGCTGATCTCTTTCCTCGCAAGGCTTGGCCGTATCGTAATCTTTAAGCATTTTTCTTCTTCTTTTCCGGAGTTTGGAGCTTAGAAAGAGAGGCAAAAACAGACGGAAAGGATGTAACACTGCCATCTAGAGGCTAGAGGCTTGGCAACATCTGATAATACAAAGCTATTGACTTTGTTTACTGAAAGGGTCAGTGGAAAATGTCTTGTTTATACAGGTGTTTCTTTGAAGGAAAGAGAAAGCTTTGACCTGAAAAACTTTACTGAATTTGTTTGAAACCTAGCAAAAGCCTTGGATGTTTTAGTGGCAGTGTTTATAACCTGGAAAAATGGCCCAATATGAAGAAGAAAAGGGACTAACATTGCAAAGAATTATGCTAGAAATTCAAAAAGTCTTAATAATCTCAGAGAGAATTGAAAAGAGACTTGAAATTATAGATCAAAATACAGAACATTTGGAGGGAAGAGTTGAGAATACTTATAAAACAACGATGAAATTTGAGGACAGAGTTAAAAAAACACAGAGAAATATGAAAGTGATAAGAAAATTGTTGACACTGACAGCAAATCGAGAGTGGAGGGAAATGATAAGTGTGAAATACGGAAAGGAGAGATCAATGAACTGGAACTCTATCTCAGATGTCAAAACATAGATGAAGAAAGGGGAGAAAATTTGGTAGAAACAATGAGAGTAATTTCGGCAGAAGCACCAGCGATAACAAAAGTCAAGCTAATGAAAGGAACAGATAGAGGGTTTTGAATCTTTATAAGATATGTAATGAATAACAAGTTGTCAAGAGAAGTCCACATAAGATTTATCAAGAAAACACTTAAAATACAGATTCTACAAATGGCAAGAAATATTGGACTGCACTATTTTTGGAAGGATACAGGATGATGAAATGAAATGTGACAATAAAATTTAGTTAAATGTAGTTAAGTTTTGAGTACTATGTATAAGACAAAGTAATAATAGATATAGTCAAATAAATGATCAATAATGATAATAAAGCATTTATATATACTAGATTGATAATATGAAATTTTATACAAACTGTAAGTGAGGATGATGGAGATGATGTTGAAAAACCTTTTTATAAAAGATAAATAATTCTATATAGAATAGAATATAAAGATGTAATATCACTGGATGATTTCAGGATGATGTAATGAAATGCCATAATATAAATTTACTTCAAATTTAATATGTTTCATATAAAAAGGATATAATAACAGCTATGCTTAATGGATGTTTAACAATTATAACAATTTGTATACATGTATATTAGATTGATGATACTAATAATGGAAACAATATGGAATTGAAAATTAGAGAATGTTATCAATGCTAAAATAATAGAATGACTTAGAATAGGATATAAAAAATTCTTTATTATTGAATATATTGAAGATGATATAATGAATCATTATAATATAAATGGATACATATTTAGAATACCTTGTTTAAAATGGAGAAACAATAGTGATAGAGGCAGGCAGGCAGGCAGGCAGGCAGGCAGGCAGACAGACAGACAGACAGATGTAGGTAGGTAGGTAGGTAGGTAGGTAGGTAGGTAGGTAGGTAGGAGGGGTGGGTTCCTGCCAGTTCTAACCTCTTCTATAGAAGAAGTTCCACGAATCTACAGTGCCATTTAGAACCGGTTCCAGCTCCCTCCCACCGCCCGTCTGCACATCATCAAGATGAAAAGCGAGAGGAGGAATTCTGGGAGTTGAAGTCCGCAAGTCTTAAAGCTGTCAAGTTTGAACACCCCTAGGGTTTTTTTTCCTAAAGGGTTAGGGGTGCAAGG
Organism: Thamnophis elegans; assembly: GCF_009769535.1. Taxonomy (NCBI): domain Eukaryota; kingdom Metazoa; phylum Chordata; class Lepidosauria; order Squamata; family Natricidae; genus Thamnophis; species Thamnophis elegans. The sequence goes on along the minus strand of NC_045543.1, from coordinate 9,237,650 downwards.
GTCTTGTAACTTGACAGCTTTAAGACTTGTGTGCTTCAAATGCCAGAGTTTCTGAGCCAACATTTGGGTTGCTATGCAAGAGCATTGTTAAGTGAGTTTCACCACATTTTACAAATTGGCCACTCCCACCCAGTCACATGGCTGGCAAGCTACTCCCACCTGGTTACATGGTTGACAAGTCACTCCCACAAAACAGAAGAGGTTCTAAAATTTTTAAGTCTATACACAAAGTTGAGTGATTATGTGCCATTGAGACAGTGTGAGTTGTTAACAGGTAGTTTTTTTTTCCAGCGATGATCTGTCCTTAACCTGGTCCTGATTTTTCAGATTCAGTATTATCGATTTTACCATATCTCCTAATCTTGCTCCATTATAGCTCTATTCAAGAGTGCTGAAGTATCTGTATAATTCAAGAGTATGCTGGAATTGAATTGTTTTAAAGCACTGCCATACTGTAGCTCTGAAAATCCTAATCTAATACAGGTAGTCCTCGATTTACAACAGTTCATTTAACTGTTTCAAAGTTACAACAGTACTAAAAAAAAAAAGCAACCTGCAACCGTTTTTCATACTTACAACTATTGCAGCATTCCCATTGTCCCCTGGTCAAAATTTGGACACCTGACAACTGACTCATATTTATGACTGTTGCAGTGCCCTGGGGTCATGTCACCAACTTTTGCAACTTTGTGACAAGCAAAGGAGGCCCGATTCACTTAACAACCGTGTTACTAACTCAGCAACTGCAGTGATTTACTTAACAACTGTGGCAAAAAAAGGTCATAAAATGGGGCAAAATTCACTTAACAAAAGTTTCAATTAGCAACAGAAATTTTGGGCTCAGTTGTGGCCATGAGTAAGACTACTTGTAGTTATTCCCATTAAGTACAAAGCAAAGTATAGGTCTGCCTGTAGGAAGAGCTTACTATTCTTCTACAAATATTCTTCAGGTCTCCAAAAGGTGGTTTAAACCAGTGTTTCTCAACCTTGGCCACTTGAAGATGTCTGGACTTCAACTCCCAGAATTCCCCAGCCAGCAAATGCTGGCTGGGGGATTCTGGGAGTTGAAGTCCAGACATCTTCAAGTGGCCAAGGTTGAGAAACACTGGTTTAAACAATTGATATATGAATGCTGAAGCCATTTAAAAGGTAGTGCTGTTTTTTAACCTCAAAATGTGTGTGTGTATGTGTGTGTGTGTTTGTGTATGTATTTATATTTCTGTTCTGCATTTTAGATCATTTCCATACACTGTACTTTCCTTTTATATTTTATGAGAACAGATGAAAAGAAAAGGTGTATGCTCTCAGTTGAAAAAGAGACAAGGGCTTCAAAATAGTTCCAGGCAAAGAAACTACGGTACATTTTTTCCCTACCAGCTGTCATTTAATTATATAAAAGAACGCTCCTGTTCAAATATTTCAAAGGAGGATATAATTTCCTATATTTCCAAAGCAGAGTCCTTTGTGAAGGAGCAAACTTAGCTTTCCACCAAATTCTTCTTTTAGAGACAAACATTTCTCTATAGGAAAAAAAAAATGTCCATTCAAGAGAATGAACACCACAGATTATGTATTCGGCCCTGTCTGTGTTGGGGTGTAAAAGGAATTGGGGAAGAAAGGGAATACTATCTGGCATAGAGTAAATCCTACTTGGTTTGGAAATCACTCTTCATTTTGTGATCTCTAATACCCTTGAATTCTTGCCTTAAGCATTTATGGATAGTACCAGATAACTCATCTTCAAAACCTCAGCCGTTTCAAGTAAGGATGAAAATGAAGATACTTCTCCATGTTTTCTCTCACACATTCCTCTACTTTTCTTTTGCCAACGTTTTCCTCTTTGATTACACTCTCTTTCCGTCTTCTGATTTCTACTCTGTGATGCAGGCAGAAAACAAACAGAAGGTTTTGCTTAGTAACAAGATTACCACCATGTATGGTACACCAAAGTATAGGTTGAGGTTTCTTGAGTTCATGAAGTGTTTATCTTGCAGTGCTTAAATTGATGGCATTCATTGTACCACAGCTGTATTCTTCCAAAGTTCAGAGAAACCGTGGGGCCTAGAAAGAACCCCAAGTACGTTGACTTCCAACCCATTTCCAAACCCCATCAAACAAACTTTCTACAAGTTTCTCTTGATGCTTCTTCTCCCTGGAGCCACAGGACCAAAAAAGAAAACAAAATAAGGCAGATGGCCAATACAGAATGGCAGATCTACAGCATATCCAGAATCATCCTCACGAGAGCCACTAAGTCAGTATTGAATGCTTTACTATATATAACAGAATAACAGAGTTGGAATATTATTTCAGACAAATAGTTATCCCATCTCTTTTTAAAAAGTTCCAGTGTTGGAATACCCACAACTTCTCGAGGCAAGTCATTCCACTGATTAATTATTCTAATTATCAGGAAAATTCTCCTTAGTTCTAGGTTGCTTCTCTCCTTGATTAATTTCCATCCATTGCTTCTTGATCTGCCTTGGGGTGCTTTGGAGAATAGGCTGGCCTCCTTTTTGTGGCAAGCTCTTTGATATTGGAAGACTGCTGTCATGTCACCCATAGTTCTTCTTTTCATTAAAGTAGACATATACAATTCCTGCAACCGTTCTTCATATGTCTTAGCCACCAGTCCTCTAATCATCTGTGTTGCTCTTCTCTGCACTCTTTCTAGAGCAGGGGAGTCAAACTCACGGCATCACGGCAATGTCATGTGACATATTGGGACTTTTCTCCCCTTCACTAAACTGGGTGCGGGCGTGGTCAGTGCATGTTGCATCTGGCTTGCGAGTTTTACAGTCCTGTTCGAGCATCTCAACGCCTTTTTTTATATTATGGCGACCAAAACTGGATGTAATATTTCAAGTTTTAGTTTTACCCACCCATTGTAAAGTGGCATTAACACTTCATGTGATCTTGATTCTATCCCTCTACTAATGCAGCCTAGGACTGCATTGGCTTTTTTTGGTAGTGGTAGCACCAATTCCAACATAATCTTTTGTCAAAAAGTTGTGATGTTCATTGTATATAAAATAAGGCTTTTGATGTAAGATATGGAGGAACAGTGGTTGCTTCAAAAAGGCACAAGAGCATCAGGATGATAAATATGGGAAATGACCACAGTTGGCACCGGTTGTCAGAATTGGTATTGATGAAATTGAAGTGCCTAAATAAGATACTGACGTGCGCCAGTGGTGGGATTCAAATAATTTACCAACCAGTTCTCTGCCCTAATGACCAGCTGGGTAGGCGTGGCTCGGTGGTCATGTGATCATGTGGGTGTGGCCAAGTCAATGTCACTCAGGTCGATGGGCACTTCGCCTTAGTTGTTACAATGGTAATAAGGGTTAACTGGAGAAGCAGTTTCTGTAAGCAGGGCAATAAAGATTAGGCTAGAAACAGCCTCAGAATGTTTCCTTCCTGCCTTCCTTACAGGATTAGCCCTGGAAAGTGGACGGAAACAAAAGATTTCTTCCAACAACCGGTTCTCCGAACTGCTTAGAAAGTTACCAACCGGTTCTCCCGAATAGGTGCAAACTGTCCGGATCCCACCACTGATGTGCGCAGAGATCGACTGACTGACTCTAGAGCTCAAAGGCAAGAGTGAGATGGAATATCACGAAATCTGGGACAAATGGTACGGATGGTTATAAATGAGGGGAAAAGGCCAGGACAGAAAAACACAGACAAGTTAAGAGTTGGTTAATATGGTACTAAGAATGTGTGATAGGTAAGAATTGGATATGTATTTGTATGATTAGTAATTATATAAAAGAAAGGATCAATGGACAGGTAATCTGACTGAGTATACACATCTATGTAATGGATATAAAATGTAATTGTTGTTAAGATTTAATCACTATATGGGAACGTTCATTCCAGAAATGTTGCACTTTGTCCAATGTTTTTAATGTTTATCTAATAAAAAAACTTTTTAAAATTTAAAAAAGGGGGGGGGAAATTGAAGGGCCAACTGTGTAAAAAATTGGCCGCAGTAGGAAACAGAGCTCTTGACAACGATATCCCTTAATATATTAATAGTTGAAAATGCTGCTCATTTCATATCAGCAGTTTGGCAATGAGAAATTAACAATTACAAAGTTGGCGTTTTCTTTTGATTTCGATGGGAAAGGAATAAATACACAGGCTGAAATTTCAGTTACAGGTGTTTACGCCACCAAGAATATGTTCCAGAGCTTTGTTACCCCCCTAACCAAACAGCCTGTTATTTCTTCTGCAATAAATATGGCTTCATCTCGGCTTATGCAACAAGTAGCCAGGGGCCGTGAAAGGCATGCCCAGTGCGTATTGCAACTCATCAGGTATTAAGGCATCCTCAGCTAACTCAGGATCACGTATTAAGAGTGGCTCTGCATTGTGTGAACAAGTTGCATTAGGCACTGAAACATCGCATCCCGTAATTCTTAATTGGTTGGTACAATACTAATTCTTTTGATTTTTTTTTCTTCCCCTCCCTTTTTTCTTTGGCATTCGATCTAACAATTCGTAATATGTCATGAAGTTTCACATTTCTATTATAATAGCGCTCTGATTCTAGACTTGCCAGATGCCCTTAAAACGCACAGCGATATTTCCATACTATGCATGTAAATGTGAAAAGACGTGCTTTCTCAGTGGCACGTGGAAAATGTTACAGACTCTTGGCACCTTGATCGGCTGTGAACGTGCTGTATGGGCAAATTCAGGAGCAGAGCCATTTCTGTAATAATTGGTGTCATGCTTTTAACAAGCGTGGGCTGAGCTACTTGATCCGGTCTCTTCCCTTGTAACCGAAAAGCAGAAAACAAATTATATAAGCTCTTCGAATAAAAAAACGAAAGTAAAGGCTGAAGATATATACAGGTAGCCCTCGACTTACAACATCACTGCAAAAAAGAGACTAATGACCATTTTTCACACTTACGACCATTTGCAGCAGCCTGGTGGTCACATAACCAAAATTCGGATGCTTGGCAACGGGTTCATATTTATGATGGTTGCAGTATCCCCAGATCCCCTTTGTGAGCTCCTGACAATCAAAATCAAGGGGGAAGCCAAATTCACTTAACAACCGGGTTATTAATTTAACAACTGCAGCGATTCACTTAACAACTGTGGGAAGAAAAGAAAATGGGGCAAAACTAGCTTAACAAATGTCTCACTTAGCAGCATAAAGTTTGGGCTCAATGGTGGTCGTAAGTCAAGGACTATCTGTTACTGGCCTTTGAGGGCTAGATGAGGAACTGATTTACTGAAAGAGGCAAAGCTATCCAGCAGTATTTGTACTAAGGAAAAAAAATATTGACAGTTCTTTAAGAAGAGGACTGGGTAGATCAAAGGATTGGCTTTGACCTCCAAAGCCTTAAATCACCTTGGCTTGGGCCTACCTCAAGGACTCTTCACTAGTCAGATATTCTGGGAGCCCTGACCCACCCCCCACGTAATGCCTCCACCTCTCCACAGAGGTCAGCAGATGTTGCCGTCTCTCATTTCTGGCGCTCCTTCATGAGTTCATAGGCCAGATGCTTTATCTGGTCAATTTCAGAGGACAGGCAAAGGATTCTTTGCACCGCTTTTAACAGCACGGCATTTGATTCGAATGTTGTGTCTGACAAAATAGGGACTCTCCAATGCTACCAATGAAAACATGCTATGCAACTATTCATCCCTTAGTGAATTTCATACAGAAAGAGGGTGGTGGGGGGCGGCAAACAGAGAGAAATGTAGACAGGCACACTTGCACCCCAATGAAATAAGAGTAAATGGGAGAGTCCCGATAATTGCACAGTGAGACCATATAATAGCACCGGTCTGCTCCATTTAGCCAATTTATTTTTAAGCCCACTGTCGATTTTATAGGTGTTTTTTTTAAAACCAGAATTTGAGAAATAACACTTAAACGTTGTGAGACAAGAGCCTAATGTGAATTAAGGGCTGGAAAATTAGAATCGAGCTTGGTATTTAAAGATGTATTTTGATATCTCACCTGTTCTCATTTTACAATATCTGGGTTGTTGTTTTTGCTATTATTGTTTGATCCTCGAGTTTGATCCTGTGTGAAATGCCTTTTTTTCTGATTTATTTAGGATGGGGCAAAATCTAACCAAAGCAAAACATTTTATTCCTGCGTGGAAAATATAAGCACAGTCCTCCCACAGAAAACAAATTCTTTACTTTGGCTGAATTGACCATAATCTGCATTCAGCTCAGTTGCAAAGTGTGATAAATGATTAAATATCCGCTTTGCTTTGTCTCCTCCGGAGCTTTTTCTACCAGCTATCAGCCTTTCCAGAATTGGGATTATTTCCTAAGAAAGAGAAACCACAACTGTGCAAAATAAATGGATAGCCTTTCCAAAATGCGACTTAGCGGCCAAGATCAGCTTTGGCAATTCTCCAGTTACACGAACTTTAGAATTTTCAGCAGTCAGGTTAGTTAAGATACTCTGTAAATTAAGATTTCTGGAATTCAGAGTGTAAAGCACATTTTATCTCCTAGTAGCAGAGGTGGTATTCAGCAGGTTCTGACCAGTTCTGGAGAACCGGTAGTGGAAATTTTGAGTAGTTCGGAGAACCAGCAAATGCCACCTCTGGCTGGCCCCGCCCCCATCTATTCTCTGCCTCCCGAGTCCCAGCTGATCGAGAGGAAATGGGGATTTTGCCGTAACCTTCCCCTGGAATGGGGAGGGAATGGAGATTTTACTGTATCCTTTCCCCACCATGCCTGCCAAGACATGCCCATCAAGACATGCCACGCCCACCAAGCCACGCCCACAGAACCAGTAGTAAAATATTTTGAATCTCACCACTGCCTAGTACCATTGGAGTAATTATCCCCCATAAACAATATATTTTTTGTAAAAGCAATGTCTTTTTTCTGCACTGGAAGCTAGCTATGCAGTAGCATTACCAACCTGCAGAGGATGTCGCTCTGTAGCACAATCCAGACGATGGATGATCCAGTTCTTCAGAAGAGTATCAGAAACCTCGCTGACCCAAATGGATTTAAGCAGCCATCTCTAATATAACGGGCGCTACCTAACATAGGTCAGCAAATAGAAATGCCACTCAAATAATTCCATCGATTGAGTTTAAATATTATCACACGTCTCCAAAATGCAAAGTTAGAGAAAACTTTACACGGGGGTAAAGAACCTGAATACTTTCAGATGTTAATTGAACTGTTAATTTTAGCCTCATTGCCTATCCCTGGTCAGAACTTCTGAGAACTTCAGTCCAGCAGCTTCTGGGAAGCCTGTATTGCTGTCTTCGCATATGCTGCCATATACTGGAAGTTGTTATGCCCAGTGGAAAAGAAGAAATTGTTGTGACATTTCACCCTTGTGCTCAGGTTTCCCCATACTGGCACATTTCTGATTGGGTTAGGATTGCATTTCCCAGAATTTTCAGTAAACGCCCTGGCTAGTTGTAGTGACACATTTACTGGAAAAGGGGTTATATGTTTGTTCCACCTACCAATAGGGCACTTTTTTGAATAGCGAAAGTAGGAAAACATATATCTGCAAAGCTCTTTGAAAATGAAAGTACTAATTATTACAGCCCGTAAAGGATCACTTCTAAGAATTTGCTGGATAGAATATAATTAACATTTCAAGGGATTCATTAAGAGTCAAAATGAAGCTCTTGTATAACGAGCTGCAACAAGCACAGCACACAACTCTCAACAGATTATTCTTCAGAAGGGTTCAAGGCTGTCATAACCAAATTACTATTTTAAAGGGTCCTTTTCATTATCTTTCCACTTAAGTACCACTGTTTTAGATTAATGCCTCTTTCCTGCCACCCCCCACTCTCCGTACATTGTTAGTCCATTTCTAATAATTGCAGTGTTAATTATTTTGCAGTTATCGTGTTTGTTAAGTGTGGGGGAGAATTATTAGCACAGTGGTAGAAAAATCAGATTCATCGTTTCACTGATATAATTGCTGCTAGGGGTGGGAGAGGCAAAAACAGAAAATAAAAGGCTGCAGTTGAAATTATATAGCTGGATCAGACAGTACAATCACAATGGAGGCCCCAATGCTAAAAACATCTTCCCACCTCACACCCAGCTCTACCTGAAGCCTAAACCCTATCAATAGTCTTTGCCTGCCTGCCTGTCTACCTACCATTGGTGGGTTTAAAAAAAAATTAGAACTAGCCAAATGCTTCACCCATACACACAAGGTATGGTTGGATGAGGAATTTAAACAATAAAAAGAGAAGTTTATATATTTAGTTGTAGAACTAAAAAGAGCCAGTGGTGTAGTGGTGAAGGTGCTAGACTAGAAATCAAGAGACTATGAGTTCTAGACAGTGGTGGGATTCAAATAATTTAACAACCGGTTCTCTGCCCTAATGACCAGCTGGGTGGGTGGGGCTCAGTGTTCATGTGACTGGGTGGGCGTGGCCAACTCAACGTCACTCACGTCGATGGGCACGTCTCCTTAGCTGTTACAATGTAATAAGGGTTAACCAGAGAGGCAGTTTCTGTAAGCAGGTCAATAAAGATTAAGCTAGAAACAACACTAGAATGTTTCCTTCCTGCCTTCCTTACAGGATTAGCCCTGGAAAGTAGAAAAAACCAAAAGGAGATTTCTTCTAACAGCCGGTTCTACGAACTGCCTAGAAAGTTAATAACCGGTTCTCCCAGACAGGTGCGAACTGGCTGAATCCCACCACTGGTTCTAGATCTCACTTAGGAATGAAAGTAGACTATGTGACTTTAGGCTTGTCATTCTCTCTCAGCCTGACCCACCTCACAGTTTGGTTATTGTGGGAAAACAGAAGACTAGACTAGTCTAGACTAGACTAGAAAAAAATAGAATAGAATTCTTTATTGGCCAAGTGTGATTGGACACACAAGGAATTTGTCTTTGATGCATATACTGTCAGTGTACATAAAGAAAAATAAACTAGAATGCATTCATCAAGAATCATAAGATACAACGCTTAGTGATAGTCATACTGCCTTGAGTTATATATAAAAATGGGGGGATTAAAAAAAATCTAATAATAGCTTTTATTTTAAAATTAAGAGACCCTTATTTTTGGTTGAGTTCCAAACGTTTTCTTTCAAACCACAAGATTACCCTCAAACATTCTTCTGTTTTTAACACCAGCTGTCAAATGCCTACCAGCACCAATGGTTTATGTGGCACTTCCTCCCACTGCTGGCCTTACTCGATGGAAATTCTTGAAACTGCAGTCCAAGGTGTTGAAAAAAGATCAAGTTGGAGAGAGCTGCGATAATACTTATAAAGGGCTGGGATTTAAATGGCTGAAGCGAATTATTTAAATTTGCATACAAAATTGACCTTCTTCTTGTGGACATTTAAAGGGCATGGCTTTTTTATGGTTTGGCTATTATTCCTTTATTGTTCGTTGTAATTAGAATCATTTTTATTGATGTTTTATTGCAACGTGTCCAGAGAACATCACTCGTGTTAGGATACAATAAATAATGATCATTATTTTATCTAATGTCAGACCATCATTTAAAACTACAGGAATGAGGGTTTAACAAGTGAATAAAGTGATTTATCACTGGTATCTTATAATTAATGATTGTAACTATGATCCAAGCTATATGGCCTGTCACTTTGTATACACCGAGAACTTGTGCACTGGAGAAAAATTCCTTATGTGTCCAATTACACATGGCCAATAAAGAATTCTATTCTATTCTATTCTATTCTATTCTATTCTATTCTGGTCTGGTCTGGTCTGGTCTGGTCTGGTCTGGTCTGGTCTGGTCTGGTCTGGTCTATTCCAGTGTTGCAACGATCCCATGTGGGATTCTAGTGACAAAGCTGCAGAAATTGGGCCACCATTGTAATTGCCCTTGATGCTCTAGATCAGGGCTGTCAAATTGGCAGCCTGTGGGGGACAGATGTGTCATGCGCTAGCCATGCCCACACCCGATTTGACGAAGGGGAAAAAAGCCGTGATATGTCACATGACACTCCTGTGTCAACACAGATTTGACACCCCTGCTCTAGAGCAGTGGTTCCCAAACTTGGCAAACTTTAAGACTTGTGGACTTCAACTCCCAGAATTCTCCAGCCAGCTCTGCTCTAGAGTAACACTGATTCCATTGGGAAATGAAAATTACTATCAATGCCGCTGCCACGAGGTGTGCCCACAATTGAGAATCTGCTAACAGAGAAGCTGGACCCTTAGGAACCCGGTGTCTGTGGCTTTCTTTACAACCACATGCCAATGGTTCACAAACTGATAGGGCAAACTGATAGTGGAAATTGGGATTGGGTCGCCGAACTGGTAGGGATGGCAGGCTAGCCATGCCCCCGAACTGGTTCCCTGGTCTCTGCTGCCGTGGCTGGCTTATTTTTTACTAATGCTTTCATGTTCTGCGCTTGTGCGAAGAGAACAGGCAGCAATGCTGACAACAACCCACCCCTGAACCATGTTGACAAAATACATGTAGTGCACATTTTGTGTGCAGTAATTTTCAAAAGTTATGAATTAGCCAGTCTGGCCTAGTGGTTAAGGCATCAGGCTAGAAACCAGGAGACCGTGAGTTCTAGTCCCACCTTAGGCCTAAACACTGACTGGGTGACTCTGGGCCAGTCACTCTCTATCAATCCAATCCACCTCACAGGTTTGTTGTTGTGGGGAAAATAGGAGGAAGGAGACGTATTGTCTGTGTTCGATGCTTTGAGTTATTTATAAAAAAAATAATACATGTAAATCAGTGGTGGATTCAAATAATTTAACAACTGGTTCTCTGCCCTAATGACCAGCAGGGTAGGTGGGGCTTGGTGGTCATGTTACTGGGTGGGCGTGGCCAACTCAACGTCACTCATGTTGATGGGTGCTTCACCTTAGCTGTTACAATGTAATAAGGGTTAACCGGAGAGGCAGTTTCTGTAAGCAGGGAAATAAAGATTAAGCTAGAAACAACACCAGAATGTTTCCTTCCTGCCTTCCTTACAGGATTAGCCCTGTAAAGTGGGAAAAAAAACAAAAGGAGATTTCTTTCAACAACCGGTTCTCTGAACTACTTAGAAAGTTAACAACTGGTTCTCCGGAATAGGTGCAAAGTGGCTGAATCCCACCACTGATGTAAATAAATAAATAAATGAGAAAGGCTTGAGATTTTTACCAGTCAAGCAATTTGAGAAACTGCTTTCGGATGAGACTACCGGGTCCCCTCAAAGGCTGAAATGACCCTGGCAGCAGAAGTCAAGGCTTGGATAGGAGTGCGTGGGGGAGATCTGCAGTACAAAGTTTGTTCATTTAACATATGCATTTTCTTCCCCTGCCTGTCACGAACTGTAGAATTATCTCAGCAGGAAACAAGTGGTTTTCTGAAAGATTGAATGAGTCTTTCACACGTTATTTAGGTGTGTAATGTTTAGGTCTGGCCTGCATCACTGAGACCTGGATGGGATGTTTTTCTCTCTTATCATTCCGGCTGCCTGCTTCTTCCATTTACCTTTGATGAGAGGAAGCACATTCAGCCAAAACACACACACACAAACACACACACACACACACACACACAAAATCTCTTATTATAGCTCTCAGAGACTCAGAAGAGAGTAAGATTCAGGCCTTCTGCCTTTTCATAAAGGAATGTAAATTGAGCCATCTCGCAAATCTGTAAACACAACTCCTACGTTTTTCCCCCTACAGAAAGCAATCTATCAAGGTGAGACAAGTTGCCAAATCCTCCAAGATTTCTCCTGTACCCTTTCTAGAGTTTGCTAGCATTCTTACACCTCATTACTTCAAGGTGAGACAAGTTGCCAAATCCTCCAAGATTTCTCCTGTACCTTTCTGGAGTTTGCTAGCATTCTTACACCTCATTACTTCAAGGTGAGACAAGTTGCCAAATCCTCCAAGATTTCTCCTGTACCTTTCTAGAGTTTGCTAGCATTCTTACACCTCATTACTTCAAGGTGAGACAAGTTGCCAAATCCTCCAAGATTTCTCCTGTACCTTTCTGGAGTTTGCTAGCATTCTTACACCTCGTTACTTCAAAGATAAGGGAATGCCTGGCTAATTTTTTTAATTCACCACTGATGAATTGATCATGGTGAATTGGGGAGAAAAGATGGCATCCCTTAGTTAACTCATCGCATCGCTCAGTATTTGAGTTGTAGAAGTACAAGCTCTCTGGTTTTGGGAAGCTGAGCTTCCAGCTTCTGGCCAGCTAGCCGGCGCACATATGCGCGCCAGAAACCAAAAGAGCAATAGGCAGTGGTGGGCTTCGCTTACCTTCCCTACCAGTTTGTAAATGCACAGCGGCCGCGCATTATGTCGCATACATGGGTGCACCTTCCCGCAGCCACCGCTATCAGTTCACCCGAACCGGAGAGAACCAGCTGAATACCACTTCTGAGCAATGGGCGACAGCTGGTGTGCTTGGATAGATAGCTCTGCATGCCACTTCCAGCCCACACGCATAGGTTCGCCATCGCAGGCATAGTATAACGTGGGAACTGTGTCACTTGTGGTTTAATGACAGAGTGAACAAGCTATACTCCAAAGAAAGAGTGCTTATTAGCAATAGCATGTGAACACAGGCAATATAGTTGTTGATTTTTTATTGGGTGTGAAAAGATGGTGAGGTTGCCACCAGGAGACTGTGAATTTGAGTCTCACCTTAGACATGAAAACTTGCCGAGTGACTTTGGGCCAGCCTCCCTCTGTCAGCGTAACCCAGAGGGTTGTTATTGTGAGGAAAAAGAGACGGAGGAAAAAGTACTATGCACGTTCACCACCTTGAGTTATTTGTGAAGTAGTAAAGGTGGGATTAAAAAAAAAATTATCAATACAATAAATATTAATAAATAATATTCTTCAGCATTGAAACTTCACTTCGTACAGAGGAGACTGAACCTGGTTCACGTAGGCGTACAAATCATTTCCATGGAGGTGTATATTCGCAACAGTGATATTTTCTCTTTTAAGTGCACGTACTCTTTTACCAGATCATGTCAAATAGCTACAATACAAGGAGTTAGAATGACATTCTGCATACATGGCTATAATTATTCTTCAATATTCTACTTCAGAAATGAAAGCTTTGAAAAAAAGATATTATGCAAAAACTGTAATCACATATCCACTTCCTTACTTGATTGGATTTCAAAATAAATACATATACCATCGCAGCGAACAGTTATGTGGAGAAAGATTCTTTGGAATGGCAATAATATGAATATTTCCACTTTATTCCTACATCTTGCATTATTTAGGCATATTGTACATTGCTTCTCTCTTCTGATCTTTTCCTAATGCATTTCCTTTCAACCCTTCCCCCCCCCCAGTATGAATAAAATTTCATCCAGGAAATGGACTATCCATATGGTCTCTTAGAGTCAAGGCCTTCTTGATGGTACATAATCAATTAGCCCAAGTAAAGTTTCTTCTATAAGAATTTTGTCATTCATGTTTGGAATGACAAAATTGGATGTTATCTTCAAACTTCTCCACTCACCTTTATATTACACAGGACTTGGGTAAGTTTTATACCAGCTTCAAAAAAGAGGAGGCATCCAAAACTTTTGTTCACTATCCCCTGGCATATCCTTGCACCACTTTTATTTATTTATTTATTTATATGCCGCCCTTTTCCCTGGGGGGACTCAGGGCGGCTTACAACTTAAAAAGGGGGGGGGGAACAAACTTTTAACATATAGAACAAACATCATTAACATCACTTTTCACTTGATTGCAACTTCGTTGAGATAAGAGTCTGCCTTTTTCAAATGTTATTATATCAAATGCTATATAAGTTGGTGGTGGCATTGTAAATAATAATAATAACAGCACAAAAGTTGTGCCTGTTCCTGCCAAAACTGTTCAGACCCCCTCCTCCGTCCAGTAACGAAAGCCGAGACAAGCGTAAAATGGAATGTCCTTTAATAACAAGATGAGAATCTCGGTAGCTAAAAGCCAAATAAACAAACAGATAAGGACCTTGGCAGCAAGTCCAACACCTTGGCAGCAATTCAGACTAACTCTGGCAGCAATCCAGCCTACCAAGTTAGTTTCTCTTTAGTCCAAGCATTGACTTCTGCAAGAAGGGCGTGGCACAAGCAGTCTTTTTTATAGTCTGGAGAGAAGCTTAATGACCATCAGCTGAGCGTAATTACCTCCTATAATTACGTAGTTATTCTTGACACCGAGTAGCCTTTCGGCGGCGTGCATCCCGGAACAACTCATGGTGGTTTCTGGATCACTCTTTCTTGTCTCCTCCCCACTGATCTAAGGCTCAGGCGCCACCTGGTGGCCAACCAGTCTCTCTGCGACCTGCTTGGACTCGGAACCCTGTCCAGGGTCCTCCACATCCTCCAGGGCCGACTCATAGGGCCCCTCGCTGTCGGAGTCTGGTGGCAGCTCCAACGGCTCCTGCTGGGCCACAACATAAAACTTTCATGGAATTTAGCCTCATCATCATCATCACAACAACCATGTGAAGTATTTTATGCGATGGCAGCATAAAATAAATGACAATTCCCAGCATTCTCCTGGCCTCCAGCGATGCAGCACCCACAACTCCAAGAGGAAAGTTGTTCCATTGATTAATTGTTCTCACAACCACGAAGGTTACCCTTAGTTCCAATTTGGATCTCTCTTTAAGGAGTTTTCATCTTGTCCTGCTCTCAGATGCTTTGGAGAATAAGTAACAGGCCCACAAGTACTGAAAGACAGTTATCATGTCTCTGTAAACCACATCATCTTTAAGCTAGCTGCTAGACATACCTAGTTTCCTTAACGGTTCATTGTATGATTTAGTCTCCAGACTTTTTATCAACTCTTCACCTCTCCCTTCACCTATAGAATTTATTAGGTGATCTTTGGCCAGCTAATGTTTCAGTCTGACCTACTCAAAGGGTTGTTGTTGATAAAAAAACAGAAAGGGAATTGGATGAGATAAAATGATTTAACACCATTGACGATGCCCTACAAAACGACTTTGGTTATGTGTCAGAATGGTCACGCCACTGGCAACTCCAAATCTCAACTAACAAATGCACTGTCTTACACATCGGCAACAAAATCAAAACACCAAATACAACCTGGGTGGATACGACCTCGTAGATGACCCTTACTCTGTCAAGGACCTAGGAGTCCTCATCTCAAACAATCTAAGCCCCAGAGCTCACTGTGATAGCATTGCCAAAAAGGCATTAAGAGTTGTTAACCTAATTTTGTGAAACTTCTCTGTTAACATTGTACTACAAACTAGGGCATGTAAAACCTTTGCCAGACCAATTCTCGAATACAGCTCATCTGCCTGGAATTCACACTGTATATCGTACATTAATACAATTGAGCAGGTCCAGAAGTATTTCACGAGAAGAGTACTCCACTTCTCTGCTTGCAATGCAATCCCTTATGCCACCAGGCTTGAAATTTGGGGCTTGGACAACCTGGAACTATGCCGCATACGGTCTGACTTAAGCATAGTACAGTGTCCTACCTGTCAATTACTACTTCAGCTTCAACCTCAATAATATATGGGAAAAAATAGATACAAACTCAAGGTAAACCGCTCCAAACACGATTGCAGAAAATGCAACTTCAGCAACAGAGTGGTCAATGCCTGGAATGCTCTACCTGACTCCATTGCTACATCCTCAACCCCCCCACAACTTTAACCTCAAACTGCCTACCATGGACTTCACCCCTTTCCTAAGAGGTCCGTAAAGGGGGTGTGCATAAGTGCACCAGCATGTTTACCATCCCTGTCCTACTGGGTTCCACCACAAATCCGCAAAGCCCTTATCCACGGAGACATAAGCGCAAAGACTAATTCGCGCCTTTCGAAGCGCTAAGGAAAAATGCGACCCTACCGCAATGACATAATCACGGAGGGCAAATCCACGCATTCCCAAGCACTCAGCATCCTAACCCTAACCCTAACCCTAACCCTAACCCTAACCCTAACCCTAACCCTAAACCTAAACCTAACCCTAAACCTAAACCTAAACCTAAACCTAAACCTAACCCTAACCTAACCCTAACCCTAATCCTAAACCTAACCCTAAAACAAACCCCTAAACCTAATCCTAACACTTACCTTAATTTAAATCCGCTTTCTGCCACCGTGCTGTTTTAAAGCGCCCTTCTGTCACCGCGCTGTTGTCGCAGCGGTGATGACACGCGGTGATGACGTCGCCGCTTTAGTGACGCAATTTTATCACCGCTATTTTGACGAAGGCGGTTTTGTCGTGCTACGGTCCTACTGTCCCCCATTTATCTGTATTTACTTCCTTTGTTCATTTTCCATGTTTATACTAATACCTGTTATCTTGGACAGGTTTGACAAATTAAATAAATAAAATAAAATATTCATCTTGATGTAATAAAATTAATTCCATTAGATGATAGTGAGCACACAAACTCTGCAGCAGTTCTCCAGCAGTGTGTTGCACCAGCAAAATTACCGCAGCTGGGAGACTCTAACGTCCCAACCCCAGTGCTGTTACATGGAAATGTGATGCGGTATATTCCATCCTTTGACTATTACTTCTAAGCAATGAGTTTTGGATTAAGAATACAATAGCATGTTTGCCTAGATTTACGTCTGAACATGCTGTCAAACACACTGGCTGCCATCTGCTCCTCATCCAGGGTGCCATCCCTGATTTGTGCTATGAGAAACGGAATGCTTCATTAAACAAACATTCCTTTTCTGCAGTGGTCCTTGAAACATCTGTGGTTTTTCTCACCTTACCATTTGTGTGTTGCAGAACTCAGCGAGGGATGCCATAAGCTACTTGCTGGCCTTGTCCATAAATGTATTAAATTAAGAAGAGAGAGAGAGAGATCACACCTTCGATTACTCTCCTGCTGGGTCCAGTTATAGTATTACCTTTTGCCAGTATAAACACAATGTTCTAATATTCCAAAAAGTCATATCCTTTCTTTCCAATGGATTTCAATATTTTCCTGGCTAGCGGCGAGTCACTGGTATTTAACCTCCTGTAGAATGACAAGCCAGATTGCAGAATTGAAAGGGCAAAGGTAATTAAGTACATCAGCCTAGAAGACCAAAGGCTTGGTTTGTTAAGGGGCCTTTGTTCTTGGGGTAGTGGGGGGGAGGGAGATAGATGCAGGTAACACCATTCCGGGAAGGGAAAGTTCATTAAATCCAATTTTGAATTGTTTGGGTCAATTGGCATTGGCTGCATAATTGTGTAATTGACATAAAACTTTGATTTCACAGATAAACCATCAATTTAATTAATGGAAGGATGGAATCTAAATGAAAATTGGATGGGGAAATGGGAGGCTAAAGCCTCTGTGGGTAACATCTGTTAACCTGAGGTTTTATTCTATTGTCCACGAGCCAAAAGCAATTGGTGCAGTGGTGGGTTCCTATCGGTTCCTACTGGTTCGGCCGAACCGGTAGTGGTTTGGTGGCCTGGGTCTCTGTTTTTTTTACCCAACCTTTTGTATTCTCCCACAGTTTATCTATAGGATGTTGCTTACTGTTGGATGTAATCCGCTAATACGTACTGATAGAAATGAAAGGACATGTGCTCTTAGCACTGTAGTTAAGTCCCCCTTTTTGCTATGCTGATATGTAAATTCTAATATAATAACTCCACCCATGGCAGTACAATATGATTTGAGAAAGTTGAATGTCAGTTAAAGCGTGACCCGACAAAAGCGCGCCCGACAACAGCGCGCCGACAAAACCTCAAAGGTCCTTTCTAGTTCTATTCCGATTGAAGGTCAACCTACGTGTCTCTTTCCCCCATCACTCAAGCAAGACTATTTCATAGAGGAGTCTTAAATTGGAGAAAAGTAGCATGGAGAATGCCACGAAGTTCTTCCGCCTTTCTAGGCCATAATCCTGCTTTTATGTCTCTTTTCCACAACTGTTATTAACTTTAAAAAAAAAAATCCTATGAGATTTTGATAGCTGATCTTCTGCAATGATGATATTTTAATCTTCGCTGAAGGAGCAAGGCTTTACCTGGACTGTAAAGAATTATGTCCTCTTTTTTCTCTCTCTTTCTCACCCCACCCCCCAATACAAAAACATGAATTGCATATAATCTCTGTATAGAAAACCAGATATTATAGTCAAAACTTGCTTTTGGTACCTACTAGTCCACTGTGCACAGAGAATTTTTTCTGGCAGCACTAAATCACATAATTCCCCATTTGTAGTCTGAAAGAGAGTAACCCAAACACAGCTTATCTACTTCAGCAAGAATTACTATAAAACAGAAAAGCTAAGAAGACTTAAAGCTGCCACAAGTGGGGACTGGGGAAGATCAGAAGGCCATATTTAAGGCAAGTAAAGTTTATGGGCCATTTGTCCGATATTTATGTGTGAGGGGAAAAGTGCTACCATACGCTTAATTACTCATTGAGTAGTGGAACCCATGAAATTTAGTAGGCCTTATGTTCCGGTATAGGACACAAGATTGCAGCCTTACACTAAACAGGTAGTCCTCGATTTACAACAGTCCATTTAGCGACCATTCAAAGATACAACCGCAGTAAAAAAAAGAGTGACTTATGACTGTTTTTCACACTTACGACCTTTGACACAACCCCATGATCATGAGACGCTTGACAACTAACTCACATTTATAGCAGTTAGCAATTCATAAGGCTTTCAGCCCTCTCTAAGCGGTTTACAGAGTCAGCATATCGCCCCCAACAACAATCCGGGTCCTCATTTTACCCACCTCGGAAGGATGGAAGGCTGAGTCAACCCTGAGCCGGTGAGATTTGAACAGCCGAACTGCAGAACTGCAGTCAGCTGAAGTAGCCTGCATTTAACCACTGCGCCACCTCGGCTCTGTTATGACGGTTGCAGTGCCGCGTGGGGTCATCATCAGCAAAGTCAACAGGGAGGACTGGATTCACTTAACAACCGTGTCACTAACTTAATACCCGCAGTGATTCATTTAACAACGATGGCAAGAAAGGTGTGGGGCAAAACTCACTTAAGAAATGTTTCACTTAGCAAGGGAAATTTCGGGCTCGGTTGAGGACTACCTGTACACATCAACTTAGGGAGAAAAAGTTGGCCATAGGGAAGAATGGAGTGAGAAGAGCAACAAAATGTGGCTCTTAGTACTTAGGTGCAAGATCAAAATGCAGACTCTCATGATGCATATTTGGGATCTTGTTCCTTTTTGGGCTGCTAGTGAGTTTCGACGACTTACTTCAACTGTCTGGAATACATTCTGTGCAATTTTCAGGGAACTTAGTTGTACATGCACAATATACATGTGATGGAGTTTTGGATTAGTAAAAATTGACAAAAGCAGCCTATGCAAATCAGAGGTGGGATTCAAATAATTTAAACAACCGGTTCTCTGCCCTAATAACCATCTGGGTAGGTGGGGCTTGGTGGTCATGTGACTGGGTGGGCGTGGCCAACTCAAGGTCACTCAGGTTGATGGGCGCTTCGCCTTAGCTGTTCCAATGTCATAAGGGTTAACTGGAGAGGCAGTTTCTGTAAGCAGGACAATAAAAATTAGGCTAGAAACACCAGAATATTTTCTTCCTGCCTTCCTTACAGCCCTGTAAAGTGGGAAAAAACAAAAGGAGATTTCTTCTAACAACCGGTTCTCTGAACTACTTAGAAAGTTACCAACCGGTTCTCCCGAATAGGTGCGAACTGGCTGAATCCCACCACTGATGCAAATGTATCTGCTATTGAAAAAACTTTGGGGATATGATATTTTATTATGATGACCAGGGGAATAAGTTAGCGTGAGCCCCTACTTGTCATTTTAGTGTTATTGTTATAAGGCAGAGGTGTCAAACCCGCGGCGTCACATTGCCACCACGTGACGTTTGGCGATGTTTTTTTCTCTTTGAGGAGCTGAGGTGGGTGTGGCCTGCAAATGACACATCCGGCCTACGGGCTGTCAGTTTGACACTCCTGTTATAGGTAACAGATATCTATAATGGTGTTTAAGCCTTACTACTTTTATTCCAGCTTCCTGCATCCCAGAGCCTTGAAGGTGGTGTAGGAAGTTAGCACTCACCTCTCTCTCCTAGAAAAATGAAATATCCTGGGAAATATTGAAAAGGCAGAATATTATATTTCCCTGGATAAGAAATGGAGAAACATGTTTTTAGGCAGGAAACAGACTCACTCTTATTAGCCCCCACCTTTCTCAGTGGGCCATTAGGGGCCCTGAGCTAGTTTACTCTACATAACAAAGATAGGCTTAGCCTATCTTAGTGGTCTGTCGTGGTCAGACCACTGCCTACTGAGGCTAGACTTCCGGAGGCCAAACCCCCACCGTAGGGAGGAGGAACCGACCAGGTGGTTCCGCCCCAAGCGACTGATGGACCCTGTTAGGTTCCAGACGGAGCTTGGGGTTATTCCAGATACTCTCACCCACAGTTCGGTGGAGACCCTTGTCGCTGCCTGGCACTCGGCAGCTTCGGGGTCTCTAAACCGGATTGCGCCACTACGGCCCCTCCGGGTCAGCGGCCCCCGGAGGTCCCCTTGGTTTACCGAGGAGCTCCGGGAGATAAAGCGCCGGAGGAGACGCCTAGAGCACCTGTGGAGATCAGACAGGTCCGAATTGAACCGGGCACTTGTAACAGCATGCACCAAGGAGTATACTCGCGCTTTAAGATCGGCAAAAAGAACACACATTGCCTCCTTGGTAGCGTCCGCCGAGTCCCGCCCAGCCGCCCTGTTTAGGATAACCCGCTCCCTCCTAAATAGGAGGGAGACGGAGGACCCCTTACAGGGTAAGGCTGAGGAGTATGTTCAGTTCTTGGCGGACAAAGTTGCCCGGTTTCGAGCGGACCTGGACTCCACTCTTGCAGAGCCAGCTGAGACACAGGGGAAAGACTTGGCAAACCATCTCTGGGTTGAGTTTCAGGAAGTTGCCTCTGGGGATGTGGACAAGGCTATGCGAGCTGTGAGTACCTCCACTTGTGTACTGGACCCGTGTCCCTCCTGGCTGGTTGCCAACAGCAGTGAGGTGACACGAGGCTGGATCCAAGCGGTTGTTGTGGCATCTCTTCGGGAGGGGCACTTTCCCACCGAGCTTAAGGCAGCGGTGGTGAGACCCCTTCTGAAGAAACCGTCTTTGGATCCAGCTGTTTTAAATAACTACCGTCCAGTCTCCAACCTTCCCTATGTGGGGAAGGTTGTTGAGAAAGTGGTGGCCCTCCAGCTTCAGCGTACCTTGGAGGAAGCAAATTATCTTGACCCCTTCCAGTCCGGCTTCCGAACCGGTTACAGCACAGAAACCGCTTTGGTCGCATTGACTGATGATCTCTGGAGAGCTAGGGATGGAGGCCATGCTTCCATCCTGGTTCTCCTTGACCTCTCAGCGGCTTTCGATACCATCGACCATGGTATCCTTCTGCGACGACTGCGGGCGGTGGGAGTGGGCGGCACTGTCTTGCAGTGGTTCTCCTCCTACCTCTCAGACAGGTCGCAGTCGGTGTTGGTGGGTGGGCAGAGATCGTCCCCGAGGCCCCTAACATATGGGGTGCCACAGGGGTCGGTCTTGTCCCCCCTCCTATTTAACATATACATGAAACCGCTGGGCGAGATCATCCGAAGGCACGGGATAAAGTATCACCAATATGCGGACGATACTCAATTGTATCTGTCCGCCCCGTGCCAACTCAATGAAGCGGTGGACATGATGAACCAGGGTCTGGAAGCTGTTAAAGACTGGATGAGAGCAAACAAACTGGTGCTCAACCCAGACAAGACCGAGTGGCTGTTGTGTTTTCCTCCCAATAATTTGACCACCGTACCATCAATCAGGCTGGGGGGACAAAACTTATACCCCTCAGATAGGGTCCGCAACTTGGGAGTCCTCCTGGATCCACAGCTAAGTTTTGATCACCATCTATCGGCTGTGACCAGGGGGGCATTTGCCCAGGTTCGCCTGGTGCGCCAGTTGCGGCCCTACCTGAATCGGGACGCTCTCACGACAGTCACTCGAGCCCTTGTGATCTCTAAGCTGGAATACTGCAACGTGCTCTACATGGGGCTGCCCTTGAAGAGCACCCGGAGACTTCAGCTAGTACAGAACGCGGCCGCGCGAGTGATTGTGGGCGCACCTCGGTTCGCCCACATAACACCTATCCTCCGCGAGCTGCGCTGGCTGCCTGTAGATCTCCGGGTGCAATTCAAGGTCTTACTTACCACCCATAAAGCGCTCCATGGTAGTGGATCTGACTATTTGAGAGACCGCCTTCTGCCAATAACCTCCCTGCGTCCCATCAGATCGCATAGAGCGGGCCTCCTCCGTATTCCATCCGCCAGTCAGTGCCGACTGGCGACTACCCGGAGGAGAGCCTTCTCAGTTGCTGCTCCGACACTATGGAACAATCTCCCCGTGGAGATTCGTACCCTGACCACAGTCCAGGCCTTCCGTACAGCCCTTAAGATCTGGCTAGCCCGTCAGGCCTGGGGATAAACTCTTCTGCCCCTCCCGAATGCTGAGTGAATGTTGTGTTTTAGTACTTTTTAGTTATTTCACATTTTTTTTCTATATTTTGTCTTCACTCCCCTTCCCTTATTATTGTAAGCCGCCCTGAGTCCCCTCAGGGAAAAGGGCGGCCTATAAATGCTAAATAAATCTAAATCTAAAAATCTTCCACAGAAACTCACCACGTGGCATCTGGGAACTCAACAAAGCTTGGGACTCAAAAAGACACACAACCTACAAAGCTAGCTAAGACCCTCCCCCCTTCCCCTCTCCTGGAAGTATGACAACCAATCAGAATACATTTCTTACACAGGAACAGGAAACAGAGAGGTGGGGCCGAACAGAGTACAAAAAACCCAGCAAGCCCCTTCTGTTCTCTCTTTTCTTCTTCACCCAACATCTGGAGAGCATGTGATCCCCTTTTCTGTTCAGGACCTCAAACTGTGTGTGCTCCTGACCACCATTAAACCATCTTTCCAAGCAGCCTCCATGTTTCCAGTCTCTTTTCCCCCACTTGGAACTGAACCCAGAAGGACATTTCTTCCAAGAAAAGTTTGAACTATAGTTCCCAGAGTTCTCAGCTAGTTAGTTGGAATTGTCGGAGTTTTAGTCCTAAATCCCTGTTGCTGTGTTCTTATTTCAGAGGGAATCTGATTTCTGCTCTAGATCACGGGAACTACTTTGTCGTCAGTAGCTCAGCCTTTAAAGCTTCAAATACTCCTAATCCACCACTGCAGGGGTGGGTTTCTCACCCCATTCCAACCGGTTCGCTTGGAACGGGGCCGGCGGTGTTCTCGTGCACGCGCGCAGCGCACGCATGCGTACTAGCGTCTGTGCGATGCTCCAGCTGCTCCTGGAGGATCGCGCAGGCGCTGTATGCGTCCTGCGCATGCGTGAAAGCGCAGAACTCGTCAAAACCGGGTAAGGAACGTGGGCGGGCGGGTGGACCCTTCGGCGTTCCCGGAAGTTACTTACTTCCGGGTTTGCCGACCAACCGGTTCGCGGGGACCGCCGCGAACCGGTTGAAACCCACCCCTGCAGCACTGGTGCCTATTCTCACCCTTAGCTACTTGTGTGTGTGGGGGTTTGAACGAGACCTTTAAAGTTATTGTGAGAAAGCTGCACTTTGTGGCAGGATCCAAAGTCAACTGAAAACCTCTGTTAACTAAATTGGCTGTCAACCAATTTGTCTGTGCCATATAAATGGGGTTTTGTGCAAAGCGAATATTTTTCGGAACATTAGAAATGCCATGTTTTAATCAATGCCTCTTTAAATGTTAAATCTAACGAAAGTTTTAAATAAGAGAGAATAGAAAATGTGCACAAAATGGTTGCCATGGAAACTAGAAAAACGGCATGCATTCGTTTTTAGAGTCGCCATGAACTCAAACTGGAGTTTGCGAGCTATTCATCCCTGAAGTTTGGTGGCTCAAGGAGATGCAGAGATACAATGGGCTCATGAAAAACAATATCACCAGGCACAATAGATGGAGACACCAATCATTGGTCAGAAGAATTTGGAGAAGCAGACTAGTGATTAGTGAGGCTACCCAAGGGGGCTTTGACAGAGCAAAGCGAAGGTATTCTTAATTTAAAAGCTATTTTCCCGCCAACCTTGACAATAATGATCAGGCTGGCTGAAGAATTCTGGAAACTGAAGGCCACACATCTTGAAGTTATCCAGGATACAATACATTGATTTTACATAATGAATATCCTTTCTCTAAAGATTTTTCGCCTTTGTGCTTCGTTCAGATGAATGTCGCCTTCACCCAAAACTAAATGACTTACAAAAAGTCCACTCCAGGAGTAGCATTTCAAATCAGGTAATGCAATAGCATTTCTTACTTCATGATTGGTACATTCTCCTGGGATAGGAACAATAGAAATTTAAAAAAAAAGGAAGCAACTCAGCTTACGTTGAGCCAATCTAGCGTTAGAAATAAGTAAAGCATGTGGTGAGGCATGTGAAGAAAGGTGAGAAATTCCAGAAAATTCCAGATTTCGGAGTATTGCTTGAAAAATGAGAGCCAGTTGGTGTAATGGTAAAAGTGCTGGCCTAGAAACCAAGAGATTGTGAGTTCGTGTGCTGCCTTAGCAGTGGTGGGTTTCAAAAATTGTTCGAACCTACTCTGTGGGTGTGGCCTCCTTTGTGGGAGTGGCTTGCCGCCCATGTGACCGGACGGGAGTGGCTTGCCAACCCAGATTGGATAGCTTGATCTGCTCATATTATGCTTCTGGTTGCCATTGGTTACCAATTTCTTCTGGGTCTAATTCAAGGTGTTGGAGATAACCTATAAAGCCCTACATGTCAGGTTATTGGAGGGACCACATCTTCCAGTAACATCTACTCTTCCCATCAGATCTCAAAAAGACACACAACTTACAAAACTAGCTAAGACCCTTCCCCCACCCCACCCCTGGAAGTATGACAACCAATCAGAGGTGGTATTCAACAGGTTCTGACCATTCTGGAGAACCTGTAGTAGACATTTTGAGTGGTTCGTAGAACCGGTAAATATCACCTCTGACTGGCCCCGCCCCCATCTATTCTCTGTTCCGGAGTCCCAGCTGATCAGGAGGGAATGGGGATGTTGCAGTAACTCTCCCTGGAGTGGGGAGGGAATGGAGATTTTACAGTATCCCTCCCCTACCATGCCCACAGAAGTGGTAGTAAAAAAAAAATCAAATCCCACCGTTGGTTCTGACTACTACAGAGTGTCATCTGATGGGACCCCCAGAAGAGGACCTTTTCTGCTGCTGCAACCACCCTGCAGAACGTCATTCCTTCTGAGGACAGGCTGGCCCTAACCTTGAAGGCCTTCTGGAAGGGCTGAAAGACCCGAATTTCCAATCTGGGAATTAATTTGTGGTGTGGATGCCATAAAACGGTTGTGCTGCTTGTGAGTGACTGTGCTTTCTTGAAGACTCTATTGCATGGTGTTAATTGTTTTTAATTGTTTTAATATTTTTAATTGTTGGTATGGCTACTTTATTCTGTGTTTTTGGTATAGTTTATGCTTTAATTATAAGTTGCCCAAGAGTTACGAATGTTAGATGGGCAACTATATAAATTGAATAAAAAATACATACATGCTGCCAATTACCTCCAATAGACCAATTAGATCCCACAGATTAGGCCTCCTCCGAATTCCATCCGCCGGCCAATGCCGGCTGGTGACTAGCCGGAGGAGAGCCTTCTCTGTGGCTGCTCCAACCCTCTGGAACGAGCTCCCCATGGAGATTCGAACCCTCACCACCCTCCAGGCCTTCCGCAAAGCCCTTAAAACCTGGCTGTTCCGACAGGCCTGGGGCTAAAGAGCTTTTTCCCCCCCTCTCGAATGGTATGGTTGTTATGTGCTTTTAAATTGTGTATTGTTATGTTCGTCTTTTTATCCCTTATCTGTATCCCCTTCCCTGACTTGGATTGTGAGCCGCCCTGAGTCCCCTCTGGGGAAAAGGGCGGCATATAAGTGCAATAAATTCAATTCAATTCAATATTCATGCATGCATGCACGTGTGCATGCATGCATACGTGCATGCGTGCATGCATACATACATGCATACAAGAGTAAACAGCATTATCGAATGTAAATTCTTGAGCAACTCCAGGGAAAAACCTCAGAAAAAGGCAGCTTCTTATATTCTGTTTCTCATGCTAAATTAAATACGCCACTGACATCAGCATAGTGGTAATATCACCCATAAAAACAACAGCATAACAGAAATATACTTCACTTCCAGTCCAACTGGAAATTAAAAGCCCATTTGTCATGTTTAAAATCTATCTGAACTCCAAATTTTAACTATTTTGCAGTATTTAAATGCTAATTCTGCAACTTCAGGCTGATTTGCCCCCTTACAGTAATCTCTCTGTTAAGACAGAGCACAGTATCTTGTCTGCACCATCATCATATCAGCACAATACTAGGACTGTTTCTTTTGGGGGGAGAAACTTAGCCCTGCTGCAATTCACCACTCTCTCTTCTTCTTCTTTTCTTTTTTCAAGAAAATCCTGGCAGATGTTCGTTCTGTCGTATAAATGGATATGTTCAGTAGCCCCACAAATGTAGTCTAGCACAGCAGTGCACAGCATTTTTTTTTTTTTTTAAAAAAAAGGTGTGTGTGTGAAAATGTGGCCGAATGCATCCGAGAAATGGCTGGAAGGTAGACATCTCAAGTACACAGTTGTGTATTCATAGTTACACTCTAAAGGTGGAATGAAGGGAGTGCTGAAAATACAGCAACATTCTAACATCCTAATTTTGAGACTACACAGGAAGTTACTGTGGGCAAAAATACCATTGATTCTTTGTTAATTGGCCCAGCTATGCAGAATATCAGGTAGGGAAGGAGCGTTTCTTCTGTTTGACCTGCCCTGAATTGTTTTATTGTATAACACCTGGGAAATGGTATCTGACAAATAAGTGGGCCCAAACTGGGGCCTTAATGACTGAAGTTCCCTTTGCTGAAACCTTGAGTGCAAAACTGATTTATAAAGACACATGATCAAATATATGGGGAAATAATCGAATTAACACGATTTAAACAGAAGTTGAATTCAGATTTAAATTAATTTAATCAAGGCTATTTCTTTCTTTCTTTCTTTCTTTTGCATGCTGCTCAAATTTCTTTTCTTTAGCATGCTACTCAAATGCAGCTCTCCCTCTGAAAAATATTGCCATGTGGTCTCTTTTGTTTGCTTATGCAAACAAGCAGGGCTGGATTTTCCTATAGGCTAAGTAGGCTTCAGCCTAGGGCCTCAAGATCAAGAGGGGCCTACATTCAAATTGTTAGCAAAATTAAAATTACACTATTCTAAAAACAGTGAACACTAAAACACTGAACTGAAAATAAGGAGAAATTCTACGCATATGACTAATAAACAAACATAAAAATATATTGGTTAAGATCGTTCCAGCGCCGCCGCAGTTCGGGAGCCCGCCCACGTTCCCGGCACCGGGGGTCGGACGAGAGGCGCGGCCGCTCCCAGTAGCCGCCCAGTTGACGCGGAGCCCACCAGCGGCCAGGCAGGTGAGGGTGAGGGGGCCGAGCCGGGCAGCTGAGCGCAGCAGGGGAGGCAGCTGGCCTCGCTGCCTTTGCCGCAGAGCAGAGCCGCCCTCCGTCAGGAGGCCAGCTATATATATTGATATATATTGATATATATCACAGCAATGATATATTTTATTGTCTCTCATGTAATTTACAAACTTAAAAATGGGAGGTGAAAGGGCCTCATAAGTGGAATAGCCTAGGGCCTCTTTTCATCTAAATCCGGCCCTGCAAACAAGGCCTCCCTCCTTCCCTCCCTCCCTTCGCCCGTTGTGAAGAGGTGCAGGTTCTGAAGGGTATGTGGAGGTGGGCAAGAAACATTGCACAAGTTGAAGATGCCCACATGCCATACATTTTATTTTTTGGATCACATCAGAGGAGGTATTTGCATGTTACTTCTAGGTTAAGCAATGCTCCTTCAAGAATTGATCCTCTACACATAGTTTGAAATAATCTGTAAAGAAGTGCCTCTTCCAGTGGAATTTCATTTTTCAAATTGTGTGTGTGTGTGTAGATTATAGATATAGATAGACAGATATAAATAGCTATAGATATTCACAGATAGACACCTACAACTTTCCTATATTTCTAAATTATTCATCTCCCTCAGATTTTAATGTTCCTTTTCCTCTATGCTTTTAATTTCTGATATTCTGTTGTTCACTTTTTAAATGTGGGCTGCCAAAGAATGAAATCTGCTCTGATTCTTAAGTCTTGTATGCACAGATTGCTCAAGAATCAAAAGGGGTGTCGCTCGAATATTTGCGGCATTTTCATGCCAGTTATAATAAAACATGCAACGGGGTGAGAAATATAATCAATCAAGTCTCATGTGTCAGCGCTCCAAGTATCATGTAGAATTAAATCAGAGTCCAAGGCAAAACAATCCTTTTGGTTCCAATTTAATAAAGCAGACATCTTAGGCACATCTATGTTATACTGGAAATGACGTCGGAATTCCACCCAGTTAAAAGTTCATGATCTTGTCCCCACACCCAAAATCCATCACATGGTCCAATCTTCTTCTTCCATGCTGGCATCTACACCCAGCTGCTTCCGGTCAGGTGTAAAAGTGTGGAGATGAAAGATGACCTTGGTCTTCTAGAAAAGAATGACAACAACACATTCCACAATCCTTCTCCTTTCTATTCTCCCCTCCCATCAACTTTACTAATGAAACAGCATAACAAAATAAGAGAAAGTGTGGCAGGCCAAAATTCTAGAAGGAATATAATTGAAGGCCTGACATCATGGGTTCATCTCAGAGGTGGGTTCCTACCAGTTCGCACCTATTCGGTAGCACCAGTTCGTCAAATCTACCGAACCGGTTAGAAGAGGTTCCATCAGTGGATCCGGAAAGCAGGCCACACCTACAGAAGAGATTTCAAAAAATTTCTGGTCCTTGGATATGATTATTCTACACTATCATGCTCATATTTATAAAACTTAGTGCCTCTGTGAAAGGTAAGGATGACTACTGCGTTTGTGGTGCAATCAGAACATTGCGTGTGTTGAAGTTGTTTTAACGCAAACCAAAGATGCCTTTTAAAAAACAAGTTTACATCATATTCTTATGCATGCCAGTGCTGTGTGTGAGGTAATTTAAGGTGGTTCTGACAAGTGTCGTCGGCATCTTCATATCCGGTCACATGGGCGGCAAGCCACTCCCATCCGATCACATGGGCGGCAAGCCACTCCCACAAAGGAGGCCACACCCACAGAGTAGGTTTGAACAATTTTTGAAACCCACCACTGGTTCATCTCAAGGAAAGAGATGTTCCTAGGCTAGGATTAACGGGGCTGATCTAGTCAGCCTCACAGAGAGCCCTTTTCAGATGGAAACCTAGAAGGGGAAAGGGAATTCTTAACTTGGCAGCTGACAGATCCACAGTTCAGGTCAACAGAGAGTCATGTGAATGGAAAGAAATGAAAGGATACAGGAATACCTGAAGCTCCTGCTTGAGCACAACATGCCAGTGTAGAGAGTCAGGGTATAAATCAAATCAATATAAATTTCACAGGTCATTTGGCTGGCAACCATGAAAGATGGACAAACAAGCACAGCAGTAAATAACAAACCCAGGGAATGGAATGGAGCTTTGAAACTTTTCTGTTTCAATCGGCAGTAGAAATTACCCCGTATAGGAAGGGAATGACTGGAGGGCTTGAAAGGGAAAGGAGATGGACAAAAACGTGAGGGAAAGGCCTGGTAAAGGGTAGGAAGACCTGCAGAAAAAAAAGGAAGGTCGGATATTGAAGAATGTATCCGGGCAAGCATTATGGATGGAATGCTTTTCTTTATTAATGGAAATGGCTCATCACCGACAAATGTGCCCCGACAAAACCGCAACGTCGAAAGCGCGCCCACTAAAGCGCATCAACAAATGCACGCCGACAAAAGCGCGCCATCAGCAAACAACACGAAAACAACATTAACAACCCTAACCCTAACCCCAACCCCAACCCCATCCCCATCCCTAACCCCATCCCCAACCCCAACCCCAACCCCAACCCCATCCCCAACCACAACCACAACCACAACCCCAACCCCAACCCCAACCCTCACCCTAACCCTAACCTTAACCCTAACCCCAACCCCATCCCCAACCCCATCCCCAACCCCATCCCTAACCCTAACCCCAACCCTAACCCCAACCCCAACCCCATCCCCATCCCTAACCCTAACCCCAACCCCAACCCCATCCCCATCCCCATCCCTAACCCTAAGCCCAACCCCAACCCCAACCCCAACCCCATCCCCAACCACAACCACAACCCCAACCCCAACCCCAACCCCATCCCCATCCCTAACCCCAACCCCAACCCCAACCCCAACCCCATCCCCAACCACAACCACAACCACAACCCCAACCACAACCCCAACCACAACCCCAACCCCAACCCTCACCCTAACCCTAACCCTAACCCTAACCTTAACCCTAACCCCAACCCCATCCCCATCCCCAACCCCATCCCCAACCCCATCCCTAACCCTAACCCTAACCCCAACCCTAACCCCATCCCCAACCCCATCCCTAACCCTAACCCTAACCCCAACCCTAACCCTAACCCCAACCCCATCCCTAACCCTAACCCCAACCCCAACCCCAACCCTAACCCTAACCCCAACCCCAACCCCAACCCCAACCCCAACCCCCACCCTAACCCTAACCCTAACCTTAACCCTAACCCCAACCCCATCCCCAACTCCATCCCCAACCCCATCCCTAACCCTAACCCCAACCCTAACCCCAACCCCATCCCCATCCCTAACCCCAACCCCAACCCCAACCCCATCCCCAACCACAACCACAACCCCAACCCCAACCCCAACCCCAACCCCAACCCTCACCCTAACCCTAACCCTAACCTTAACCCCAACCCCAACCCCATCCCCATCCCTAACCCTAACCCTAACCCTAACCCCAACCCTAACCCCAACCCTAACCCCAACCCCAACCCCATCCCTAACCCTAACCCCAACCCCAACCCCATCCCCAACCACAACCACAACCACAACCACAACCACAACCCCAACCACAACCCTCACCCTAACCCTAACCCTAACCTTAACCCTAACCCCAACCCCATCCCCAACCCCATCCCCAACCCCATCCCTAACCCTAACCCTAACCCCAACCCTAACCCCAACCCCAACCCCATCCCTAACCCTAACCCTAACCCCAACCCCAACCCCAACCCTAACCCTAACCCCAACCCCAACCCCATCCCCAACCCCAACCCCAACCCCAACCCCAACCCTCACCCTAACCTTAACCCTAACCCTAACCATAACCCTAACCCCAACCTCATCCCCATCCCCAACCCCAACCCCAACCCCAACCCCATCCCTAACCCTAACCCCAACCCCAACCCCAACCCCATCCCTAACCCCAACCCCAACCCCAACCCCAACCCTAACCCTAACCCCAACCCCAACCCCAACCCCAACCCCATCCCTAACCCTAACCCCAACCCCAACCCCAACCCCATCCCCATCCCCATCCCCAACCCCAACCCCAACCCCAACCCTAACCTTAACCCTAACCCTAACCCCAACCCCATCCCCATCCCCAACCCCAACCCCAACCCCAACCCCATCCCTAACCCTAACCCCAACCCCAACCCCAACCCCATCCCCAACCACAACCACAACCACAACCACAACCCCAACCCTCACTCTAACCCTAACCCTAACCCTAACCCCAACCCCATCCCCAACCCCATCCCCATCCCCATCCCCAACCCCAACCCCATCCCTAACCCTAACCCTAACCCCAACCCTAACCCCATCCCCAACCCCAACCCCAACCCCAACCCTAACCCTAACCCCAACCCCAACCCCAACCCCAACCCCAACCCCAACCCCAACCCCATCCCCAACCCCAACCCCAACCCCAACCCTCACCCTCACCCTAACCCTAACCCCAACCCTAACCCCAACCCCAACCCTAACCCTAATCTAAAAACCCTAATTGTGCTTTTGTGGGTGTGGTTTTGTTGGCATGCTTTAGTGGGCGCGCTTTCGACATCACGGTTTTGTCAGCGTGGTTTTGTCAGCGCACATTTGTCGGCTGCGCATTTGTCAGGTCATGAATGGAAATAACCTTTCAAAACTGCCTATTTGAAGCCCCCCCCCCAGGTTCTCAGGATCTCTGTGGAAGTAATGGGTGCAGAAGGCAAGGGCAAAGAAGGTGAAAGAAATTATGAATGAAAGAAAAAATTCTCATTCCTGATGTCTCTAAGGCTACTGACTGCCAAGGGGAGGGAACTGGCCCCCTACGTTCTTCTCCAGGAAATGGCGTTATCTCCTGTCTCCAGCTTCTCAGTGGGCAACCTTGAAAATCAAACTTTATATATACAAAGACGTCTTAAGATGGTTGTCTGCTTGTGCAGTCTTGAGGCATCAGGCTAGTGTAAGCAAAGTGTGTATAAACACTGGAATTGGAAGGATACTGTAGTCATGGTAAAGTAACAGGGGAAGTTTTGTTGGGTGATCAAACCTCGCATGGGCATCCCTGACAGTTTTGAGCTTTGCCCTTTGGAGTCTTCCAAGGGTCTGCTTTTAAAAGCATTTATTTATCTTCTTTGTGACCAGGTACCACTTTGCTGCAGGTATAAACGACGTTATCTGTAAAGTCAACGTAATAATATTAGCATCTGTAATATCATACACAGCCAGCCTATTTTTTTCACCCCATGGATGTAGATTCCGTAGCAGCACTGAAGGCGTACTTAATTTCACTTTGCTAATTTGGCTGTCATGCAGCGTTCCCAAATCTGAAAATGTCTCATGCTAGTTGAAAAATGATGGGAGTTATAGCTGAAAGCATTTAAGAAGTGACAAACTGGGGAAAGCTGGACTCGGGGTATTTCTTTCTATGTAAACACTTGATTGCTGTCTTCCATATTCATTCAATCTATTGGATCTTAGTTACAAATTAGATAGTAATTTCTCCCTGGCTGTATGATTTTCTTTCTTTACATTTAACAGATCCTCCCTCCCTCCCTCCCTCCCTCCCTTCCTTTCCTTCTTTCTTTTCCTTCCTTCCTTCCTTCCTTCCTTATTTAATTTGGGCTTCAACTTTAAGAAGGGGAATCAAATTTACCTTCAACCAGACCTAGACCTGAAGCAGTTTTTGAACAGCTGACCTGCTCAGCTTTCAGCCCTTTCTCTCCAGCCAGTGCCCTGGTTGTGCAAATCAGTAGTGATAATGTTAACAACATGTTCAGAGGTCAAAGCAGAAGCCCCCTACCTTAGTCACGCAACCCCTGAATCAAATCAGACTGTCAGCTGAGCATTCTTGAGGCCTGAAATCACTGGCATGCCTGTAGAATTTCTTTCAGAATTTGACTCATCAAGTGATTGATTTGTATGACTGCTTTTTTTTTTTTTTAAAGCATTATGCATGGAAATTGCGGTAAGGGCTGTCAATGAATCTTGCATCTAAGAAAATTAAAAATATCAGAGAATCCTGTGAGCGTATAGCTGGGGTACATCCTCCTGTAATCTCTTGTGTGTTGGATTCCAAGGTTAGCGAGAAATTCTTGAGATGAAACTCAGTATAACCAGAGGGCTGCAGATTGGAATGCAATAGCACTTAGACTTATATACCGCTTCACAGTGCTTTTACAGCCCTCTCTAAGTAGTTTACAGAGTCAGCATATTAGCCCCCAACAATCTGGGTCCTCATTTTACCGTTGAGAAGGTTCTCTTTAGCTTTCCAACATTTACAGAGAAATATGAATAGATAGCTTTGAAAACAAATCCCTCTTTCTTCACAGGGGCCTACTCAGTAGTAAGTGCCTTGGATCCTTTTGAATCTACGTATTTCATTGAGAAAAATGAAATTTAGAAAATATTAACTCCCCCCTCTTCTGCCTCCCTCACCATTTGTAGCCTCAAATTAATAAAATGTATATATTTCTACCAATAGGATTATTTTGGATAGAATTCCACTTGGAGATGTTGAAATGAAGGAGTTAAAATTATGAACACCAACCATTACAATTAGAACTATTTTTTAAAATATTTTAGTAGGGTTAGAAGTGGCAACAAAAATTCTGATGGCCTTAGATGGTGACAAAGAGTTACAGATACATGTGTCTCTTTTCTGCCCTCACATGGTTATACAGATGTTTGCGACCCTGATCTACCATAACTAGAACAGCACCCTGTATTTAACAAATTCATGTAGTTGTGCTGTTAAATGTCTGAGGATAGTAAGGGTGTACTGTAGACTTCTCAACCAATTTTGGGGCAAAATTATTTTATTTACCTATCTTTAAGTTTAAAGAGTTCCAAAAAGCAAATGAAAGACAATGAGAAAAATAGGACGTGAATAAAAACCATTGGAAAGAGGAACTTTTGATAGAACATTCTCTCCTTCCCATTCATTTTATTTGTCAACCACTAACCACCACTTAACATATTATAAATATTTTTACTATATTTTGAATATTAATTATTTGAGATATTTTTCCTGTCTGTTAAAAGTCAGTTCAACTGTCATTTTTAACAAATCTCTTAACTCTTTCCTTAGAAACTGCATTCCAAATGTCTGAAATTTTCCCCTTTAAATTTGATTAAACTTCTTTTATAAGCATTCACTGTCTGTCCTCTATTCAAATTCATGCCCTCTTATTACAAAAGGCAGGGAAGTTGCCAATCAATAACACAGAGAAACAGGCTGGGAACATCACTGACCTATCACATAACAGAAAGGTATATTGGAGATCTCAAAGTCAGATTCTGATAATCTGCCTCTAGAAACAGAAACACTTTCTAACAACTGAATTCATTATTAAAACAAGAACAACAGGGATTTAAAGTGATTGTTTCCAGGAAGTCACTAGCTGTGCTTTAGACGTACTTTCTTCTTGTGGAAGCCACCAATTTTAATATAATTTGTCCAAATGTTTTCCCATCTGTTTCAGGAAACTTAAGCATTTTTTATTGACAATGAGGAAAAAAGTGTCATTGCATTTTTTTTTTTTTTAATGGGATGTGCATTTTGCTTCACAATTAAAATGGGGTGTGTGGAGGTGAAATAAATATTTGTTCAACTTTGAGAGTCAAAAGATTCAGGTAGGGTCAGGGGTGAAAGGCTACCGCTTCGTATCGGTTCGCCCAAACTGTAGTAAAAAAAAGCTACCGATTCTCCCGAACTGGTAGTAAAAAAAATGCTACCGGTTCGGGCGAATGGGTATTTCCAATGATCAGCTGTGACGCGCGATTTATATTAATGAGAAAGCAGGATTTCCTGCTTTCTAGCTAATCTAAATCTCATGACACAGCAGATTCCTCCCCTCGCTGTTGTACTTACCTTTCAGGCGTGCTCGGTAGCAAGCTCCACCCACCCAAACGTCATCACGTCCGTTTTTGATGCTCCGCGTATGCGCACACACTCACACTTGAGAACTGGTAGCGAAGGTAAGTAGATTTCACCCCTGGGCAGGATGTAGCTATAAAGCTACCCATGTCACCACC
Source organism: Thamnophis elegans (assembly GCF_009769535.1). Classification (NCBI taxonomy): domain Eukaryota; kingdom Metazoa; phylum Chordata; class Lepidosauria; order Squamata; family Natricidae; genus Thamnophis; species Thamnophis elegans. Next base: position 9,202,182 of record NC_045543.1, on the reverse strand, counting down.
AATTTCCATTTCCCAATTCCTTAAAAGTTGTTGGAAACCGATTCACTGTTGTGTTTATTATGACCGATTCACTAGTTTACTACTTATGATAGGAGGCGGTCAAAAAGTAGAATTTGAACGATGCTCTGATGTGTCAACGACATTTTTAGTTTGTGTTCGGTGCAATGGCCCAGTAATTTCTGAAATCAATAAATAAATATGAGGGAGA